>NC_053028.1:156863635-156895715 GCF_003073215.2 Triticum urartu
CCAACTGTCATGGATATAATCCTAACAATACTAGAAGGGTTATGAATGTAGAGGCAATTGTATCTAGTGAACAGTGCAGTTGGGAGTATGCTCAAGGAATTATACAGGTTCGGGCCCTCTACGATGGAGGTAATACCCTACTCCTGTGGTCTCTTAGCTCTTGGCATAAGGTATAAAGTGTGGATGTTCAACCATCAGCCTGTGGCTTCTCTCCTAGCTTATATAGAGTGCACCAAGTAGGGGGTACATAATGAGTTGGTATTAATGCTATTCATGGCCTCGGGTGTGGCTGACTGTTTCATGGCATTTACTATTGGTAACTTCTGTATTTAGTTAGATTATACCACCATTAGGTAACTGCCATCATTAAGGCGTCGTGGCCGAGAGGAATCTAGGGAGCCGTCGTCTGATGGCCTAGCCGACTGCTCCCTTTGTCTCCGGCCGAGTGCTAGTATTCGACAGTCGGGCGGCCTGGCATCTGACTGTTGGGACTTAGTGTGGTCTCATGCCACCCTCCTTGTCTTTGGTGGGATAACTGTGGAGCCCCCTGGCCCATTGCTTTCTGGGTCATACTTTATATATATGAGTCATGTGCCATTCGTATACTTGGGCCTACCCCGTATTTGCAACCCCGACATTTACATGGCCATCTTCTTCCCCAAATCACCCGCACAAGGAGCCGCGACCGCTTCCTCCGCTTGATGGCCGTCGGGCCCCGGCGGCAACCTCGAGCTCACATCCATGGCAGAGCTACCGCGGCCACCCGAGAGCTTGAGGGGCGCGATGGCCATCCGGCGTCAATAGCGACTTCGAGTCCGCATCCATGGCAGCTACCGCGGCCACCCGAGAGCTCAGGGGCGCGATGGCCGTCGGGCCCCAGTGGCGACCTCGAGCCCGCATCCATGGCCGAGCTACCGCGGCCACCCGAGAACTTGAGGGGCGCGATGGTCGTCGGGCCTTGGTGGTGACCTCGAGCCCACATCCATAGCAGAGCTGCTGCGGTCACTCGAGAGCTCGAGGGGAGCGATGGCCGTCAGGAATGAGCCACGAGGAAGAGACGGCCGAAATCAGGAGCTGGCGGCAGGGGCGGTGGCGGTTGACATGAAACTTCCCTCCCATCAACGGTTTTCTGGTATAGATGGAGCTAAAAATTTTGCCTACAAAACTCCATATCTTGGGAACAAGATTTTTCTTAGGGGGAGCTATATAAATTTTTACAGGACCGACCGTTTTTGTGGGATCTGAAATGGACATTTTTTCACTCAAAACTGCCATAAAACGGTGGTTATTTTACAATTTCGGGACCTTTCTATGGAATTTGTTAGAGATGCTCTTCGCGGACATGTCTTGCTTAGATTGTGCATTGTAAAAGTTAGGGGTTTGGTAGTGTTTGGTAGTGTACCCTGATGAGTGACGATTATAGATTTCTGGCCTTATTTCTGGCCTCGACTGCTTTGGTGAGTACATGTTGCCATGGATGAAAGGTCCGAGAGTATGGTTCAAAGAAATGAAGCCAAAAAAAGAAATAGGAGTTCTATTACTCAAAAAAGAATCAAGAAAGCAAACGGGAGCGGCAAACTGAACTGGGGACATTTTCGGATTCAGATAAGGAAATCGGAACACAGCACCTTCGCGTCCCACAACACCTTCCCGGTCCCGCAGACAAACCTCTCCCAAATCCCAGTCGCCCGCCCGCCCTCGATCGACAGCACCCTTTCCTAGCTGCAGTAGAACCCTAGCAGCAGATCGGGCATCCGCCGGCCGGGATGGAGGGGCTCGACGTCGACGACGTCTTCCACCACTACCGGCTGAGCCCCACGGAAGTGGACGCCGTCACCTACTACCTACCACGCCTCCTCTCCGGCGAGACTCTGCACGGCGTCGACAAGCTCATCCACCGCGCCAACATCTCCGGCTGCGAGCCCAAGGATCTGACCGCCCGGTACGCGCCCGTGCCGCAGGCCGTGAGCAGCCGCGACCGGTTCTTCTTCACCACGTGCAAGAGCAAGAACGGGAGCAAGCACCGGAGCGTGCGCGGCGCCGGCACCGGCACCTGGACCATCCAGAAGACCACGGAGATTTGCCACGCGGGAGTCAAGGTCGGCGAGGTCAAGAACCTGTCCTTCAAGAAGAAGGGCAAGTCCACCAGCTGGGTCATGGAGGAGTACCGGTGCCTGCTGCCGGGGGCCACCGTCAGCGACGGGGTGAAGGTCTTCTGCAAGATGCACTTGGCTCAGCATGCCCCTGACGCGGCCCGACAGGAATCGGAGGCGTACAAGCTTCAACAACCGCAACCGGAGGCCGTGACCCAGAGCACGCACGCGCAGAAGAGGCCAGCAACCGCTGCCGCCGCCGAGCCTCATCCGGCGCGCCCTCAGAAGAGGATGCGCGGTGCCGTCCCGGTCCCGGCACCTGCCACATCGTCGTTCACCGCTGCAGCACCGGTTTTCTTGCCGGATGAATCCGTACCTGAAGCTGACGACGACATGGCCCGGTTCTGTTGCACAATCGATGAGCTTCTCGGGTCACAAGCGGAGGAAAATCTCCCGGTCGGAGCTACTAACAGCATCGAACAGAATTTCTACTTGGAACCAGAGGGGCTTTTCGCTGATGCTGCAGAAGAAATCGTCCCGCTCGAAGCTGACGAGCTGGAGTTCCTTAGGACCTTCCTCGATGAAGAAGCAGAAGAGTCGACGAACGACAAGTCATCCATTGCCCAAGACGTGGGGACTTACAAGCCTCCGCCGCCGATCATCTTCCATGATCCATTTGAAGCAGCGTGGAAGGCCGAAGAGGCGCTGGAGAAGGAGAAGAGGTGCAATGCCGCGGCCAATCTTCACGCTGGAGGGCACAACAACTTCTTCTCGCCTGCAAGTGTCTACTAAGTCCGATGTTGAAATTGTTTTCAAGTGTATACGAGGATACTCACTGGCTGATGTAATAGTTCGTCCATGTACGATCGCCACGGATGTACCTCTGAGCAATTTGCTCCACTTGTTCTTGCAAGCTAGTAAAACTGTTGTTGTTCTTCTTGCTTCTGTGATGGATTTCTGAACCTTGCATTCGCTCCTGCACTAGTACTTCTTCTGCTCTGTTTCCTGTGATGGACCATGTTAAAACTGCTCTATCTTTTTGTATTAGTTTCAGATAAGCAAGCATGATGCAGTTATGATCTGGGCAACCGCAGATAAGTAGTAGGACTAACTATGTTTGTAAATCAAAACTGTTTCGCTGCTCTTGATAATCTGCAGAACAACTACAAGTTCATAAGTTGCAGAGCAGATTCAAGTTGTGGCCAAAAATAATTGTTCTGTCTATTTACAGTGTGGAGTAAACAGTTATTACAGTGTCAATGTTTATGATTCACTGTGTGGAGTAGTCATATTTTTCCTTGAAATGTAAGTACAATCTGTCTGTCTTGTTGCTAACTGAATTTACAGTATCTAAGTGGTCTCCAAATTCTGCAGCATTTATTTTCATGACTTACTGAACTATGTTATCTTTCTTAATAGTGCCTTGATCTAAATAGTTGTATTTTAGCTCCATAGTTCTGTGTAATTTGCGCCTTGATTTTCTGGCATCTCTGAATTTTGTTGTTCCTGTGCCTGCTACTCCTTAATTCACACATGTACAGGAAGAACATGAGACTAAATTGAGCCTAACCCTCCAATGTTATATGTTTTGAACTCCTTTCTGAATTCCCTTTTGTTATTTTATCTCAAACAAGTACCCAGGTTTATAAAGATCTGAACAGGTTTATGTCACTCATCTTTATTAACTTTTCTCTCTAACCTTTTTTACAGTACAAATGATAATAGTTTACATTGCCAATGTAGTAGTTGTCTTTTTAGTGCAAACTCTGTACTTGTCGATCATTTAACTCTGAACTTTTCTGACAGTTCCGGACTTTCTTTTGTAGTTTCATTGACTATGCATGAATCCCATGATTTAGTTATATTTTTTACTGGTATACGTGAAGGCGATACGAAATGCTTGACTTTGATCCAAAAGCTATACACGAAGATCTTCAATAACCGCAATGGCAATGCCGATTTATAATCTGAAAGGCCTACATGTAAGTGTGTCACGCCTACTGAAGCAGTGTAGCTTTCTTCAGTTAACTATTGAAGATTCAGACAAAACGCGCGAGTCGTCCGATCCCTACTGTAACGTTACCGCGTAGTAACTGTTCCCTTTCACTCCGTTGCCGGGGACAGCACACCTACTTAACAGCCGGGTTGTGGCTGGCTATTCATTCATGCTTATTCTCCAAGTTTGCCTATCTGGCTATGAACACATTACACTATAGTTCCTCTTTTATAGTAATACATCCAGATTCAGGCCTGATTTCCTCATTTGATCTCTTGATTTGATCGATTGCTAGCGCCTCAACCCACTCGGGCCTGACAAAGTAGCAAGTGGAGCAAGGTTTTAATATAGGGATTCAGAAGTACAATCATAAAAAAGTACGTTTGGACACAAACAAAACCTTATTGTGTTTTAACATAACCCACATATTCAAATTTGAACTTGGATGGGCAAATTACGCCCTGCAGTTCAAAAGAGTGAAGGAACATTGATATTTTGCACCATAGTTAGTAATTAATTTTCATCATTGAAATACCCGCAAAAAAAACTTTCATCATTAACCTACTGAAGGGACTGTTTTGTGGATTTAAACAAACTGCCTGCAGTACAGAAAAGTTATATCAGCTTACATACAAAAAAGGTTAAATCTCTATTCCATGAATAAATTAATATTTTCCTCAAGCAAAAACCTAAATAACCAGTTCTAAGTTTAGCTGAAACTTTAATTGAGTTACTGAGTCGCTTGTTATCCTGTTCATAGCTTTTAAACCGCTTAACCTATTTCAGCAAATAAACACTTCTCAGATATCCACAGAGAATTCCATAAAAATTTATTTAAGGTGACTGGGACCAAAACTGTCTCTAACTTGGTCGAGCGCAGGTAAATAACCTTCAATCATGTTTACTTAATAGTGTTAAACGACACATATGCAGCTTCTACGTGATAGCCTTCGGCCCACAGGATGTCAACCGAACCTAGATAGATAGAGATAGTTTGTTCGAATATTCTGTTATCATTGTAACTAGATATCTCTCTATTCTATCCCTTGTTCTCCAAGATGTACTCGATCCAATCTGTACGCTAACCCAGGGAGTTGCGCCCCTGGCTATTTAACACGAAGCCGTCGCCCAGAGCTAGGGTACGACGTTCTCTCACATGGTATACAAAGCCTAACTCTTCCCATCTAGTTTTCCCTCCTCCTCCCACAACCCTTGCCATGGCCTCCTCCAGCACCACCTCCACTGCCCTCTCTGGTCAGATCACCGAGCGGCTGACCCGCACAAACTATATCCTGTGGCGTACCCAGATTACGCCGCAACTGAGAGGGGCAGGCTTCTTTGGCTATGTCGATGGAAGCATGGCGGAGCCGGCCAAGATCGTCGTCAGCAAGGACAAGGATGGGAAGGAGGAGACCATCCCGAATCCACTCCATCCCATCTGGGTTCGCAAAGATCAGCAGGTACTCGGATATCTTCTGAACAATCCCTCCAAAGAAGTCTTGGTGCAGGTGACCTCGATCGCTCATGCACATGAGCTCTGGACGGCATTGGCGAGCATGTTCTCGTCAACATCGCTGTCCTGCGTCAACAACATCCGTGCAGCCCTCACCAACGCGCAGAAAGGAACGCTGTCAGTGGCCTCCTTCTTCGCGCATATGCATGGCCTCACCGACGAGCTTGCTGCTGCTGGCAAGCCATTGCAGGATGATGAGTTGATCTCGTACATCCTCAATGCGCTTGACATGGACTATCAGCCGTTGGTGTCTGCCCTTGATGCACGCACCATACCGGTCACCCTCGACGACTTGTTCGCTCAGATGAGCAACTTTGATCAGCGGGTGGCCCTCTTCCAAGGAGCTGTAGGAGGCGGCTTCAAGTCTTCTGCTAACGCCGCCACGCGCGGCCGTGGCGGGAGGTCACGTCATCGCGGGCCGCCCCAGAACAGCAAGGGCAAGGGCACTGGTGGCGGCAACAATAGCGGCTCCAACAACGCATGCGGCGGCGGCCGGCCTTCCTACACCAACACTAGAGGCCGGCGCAACAACAACTCCAACAACAAGTCGTGTCCTGACACGGTCAGGTGCCAAATCTGCGGCAAACCGGGCCACTCAGCAAAAGATTGCTGGTACCGCTATGAGGAAGATGAAGATGACTCATCTCAAGATGAGAAGGTGGCTGGAGCAGCTGATGGCTCCTATGGCGTCGACACCAACTGGTATGTCGACAGCGGCGCCACAAACCACATCACCGGCGAGCTGGAGAAAGTGACCATGCGTGAAAAGTACCGTGGCAAGGACCACATCCCCACATCCACACTTCCAGTGGAGAAGGTATGAGAATTAGCCATATTGGTCACTCAATTATAAAAACCCCTCACAGAAAAATTCACCTTAAAAGAATCTTGCATGTCCCTAGTGCTTCAAAAAATCTTCTTTCTGTTCACCGCATTACCATTGACAATCATGTCTTTCTTGAATTTCACCCTTTCTTCTGTTTGATCAAGGATCAGGCAACGAAGAAGGTGCTCTATCGAGGTAGATGCGTTCGTGGACTATATCCCTTGATTCCGGAGATTAGAAGATTGAATAAACAAGTGTTTAGTGCCACCAAAGTGTCTTCAACACGGTGGCACGATCATTTAGGACATGCATCTTTTTCTTTAGTTGAGCGATTGCTTAGGAAAAATAAGCTCCCATATGTTGGAGAGCGTGATGTCAAAACAATTTGTGATTCATGCCAAAAGTCCAAAAGTCATCAGTTACCCTATCCAGTTTCTACAAGTATTTCTACCAAACCATTGCAACTTATCTTTTCTGATGTTTGGGGTCCTGCCCCCTCTTATGTTGGTAGACATACATACTATGTGAGTTTCATTGACGATTATAGCAAGTTCTCTTGGATCTATCTTCTTAAGAAACGATCCGATGTGTTCCAAGTTTTTCTCAACTTTCAAGCTTTAGTTGAACGCCAATTTGATAGTAAAATTCTTGCTCTCCAATCTGATTGGGGAGGGGAATACGAGAAACTAAACTCTTTCTTCCAAAAACTTGGAATCTCTCATCATGTGTCTTGTCCGCACGCTCACCAACAAAACGGGTCTGCCGAACGCAAGCATAGACACATTGTAGAGGTTGGACTAGCTCTTTTAGCTGGCGCCTCCATGCCCCTCAAGTTCTGGGATGAGGCGTTTCTCACTGCCGTTCATATCATCAACATGCTCCCTAGTCGTGTCATTAACAATGAAACTCCTATGGAAATACTCCTTCACACCAAACCCGACTACACCTCTCTTCTTGTGTTTGGGTGTGCTTGCTGGCCCATTCTTCGTCCATACAACAATCGCAAATTAATGTTCCGCTCTAAGCAATGCGTGTTCCTTGGCTATAGTGCCAAGCATAAAGGAGTTAAGTGCCTCGATGTTTCTACGGGCCGAGTATATATCTCTCGTGACATAGTCTTTGATGAAACGAAGTTTCCGTTTTCCGATCTTCATCCCAACGCCGGTGCACTACTTCGTCAAGAAATTCTTCTCCTCCCACCTAGCCTCACCGGTCTTGATCAAGGGGGAAATAATTGTGTTGATCAATCACTGACTAACTCTCATAACCATGCACTTGAGCTTTGTGATGATGCAGATGAAAACGGTGGATAAAACGATGTAGAAATCACCCAAAATAGTGATGAAATCAGCCCACATTTTATGTGTCCATGGCTGGCGCGCAGATCCTCATCGGGATTGGAACTGCAGCAGCCCAGCAGTGAATCTGCCTTGGGATCGATGCAGCAGCAGGGCAGCAGTCCACGGGAACCCGTGTCGCCCGCCAGGCGCGCCTCCTGCGACCCAGCGCCAGGCACGCGGCGCCCCTCCACTGGCTCGGGCGCGTCCTCCGGCGCCCATCAATTCGGTGCTGACACGCGGGGTCGCTGGCCCGCAGAGGGGCCCCGCCACTACATCCGACGGCAACCAACTTGTGCCGCACCCAACAGACAGGAGGCAGGTGCGGAGCCCCGCGCTGATCCGTCTGGCGGCACGTGATCCAACGTGGATTTGCCCAGGCCCACACCATCATTGCGCCATGATGGGTCGCCAGTGGACTCGCAGCTAGGCGCAGGATCTTATGCACCGGCTGTATCACAGCTGCTGCAGACCACCGCCACAGAAAATCCCGTGGACTCCTTCCCTGGTGCGACAGGGGCGCTGGAAGGATCTGCCTCGGGATCAACCGGTGCAGCGGCTGGATCTTCTGTGTCGGACAATACTACAGCAGCACCTGTTCCTCAGCGTACACGTCTACAGAAAGGGGTGACAAAACCTGTCAATTATAAGCAAATAACAAAGTTTGGCCTGACATGTTCAACAGGTGAACCAAATACTCTTGATGAGGCACTTAGTGATGCACGGTGGAAAAATGCCATGGAAGAAGAATGCATGGCACTTCGGAAAAATAAAACATGGCATCTCATTCCCCCAAAGCAAGGTAAAAATTTAATTGATTGCAAGTGGGTCTACATAATCAAGAGAAAGTCTGATGGAACTATAGATCGCTACAAGGCCAGACTAGTGGCAAAAGGTTTTAAGCAACGATATGGCATAGATTACGAGGACACATTTAGTCCTGTTGTGAAAGCTGCAACTATTCGTCTTGTACTATCCATTGCTGTGTCCAGGGGATGGAGTCTTCGGCAGCTAGATGTCAAGAATGCGTTCCTTCATGGTGTTCTAGAAGAGGAAGTCTACATGAAACAACCTCGTGGGTTTGTAAGTAAAAGAAAGCCATTTCATGTGTGTAAACTTGACAAAGCTTTATATGGACTGAAGCGGTCTCCTCGAGCATGGTACTCATGACTCAGTCAGAAGTTGCAAACACTCGGTTTCATTCCTTCTAAGTCTGACACATCTTTGTTTATCTACAATAAGTCAAATACATCCATATTTGTTCTTATTTATGTTGATGATATTATTGTCACATGTTCATCTGATGAGGCAGTGGAAGGACTGTTAAACGATCTGAATGCTGAGTTTGCTCTTAAAGATCTGGGAGACTTGCATTTCTTTCTAGGGATTGAAGTCAAGAAACATGGAAATAGTCTTCATCTCTCTCAGGAAAAATATGCCAATGATCTGGTAAGAAGAGTTGGGTTGCAAGGGTGTAAGTCCTCACCAACTCCATTGTCTAGTACAGAGAAATTATCCCTTGCAGAAGGAGAACCTTTGAGTCAAGAGGATGGTACCAGATACAGGAGTTTAGTGGGAGCACTTCAATATTTAACGTTGACAAGACCTGATATTTCCTTTGCTGTGAACAAAGTATGTCAGTTTCTTCATGCTCCCACCAAAACTCATTGGACTGCTGCAAAGCGCATAGTGAGATATGTGAAAGATACTATGGATCTTGGTCTTACTTTCAACAAGTCATCATCTACTCTTGTTAGTGCTTTTTCTGACTCTGACTGGGCTGGATGTCTAGATGACAGACGCTCCACTGGTGGTTTTGCAGTGTTCTTTGGTCCAAACTTGATATCATGGTGTGCAAAGAAACAAACCACTGTATCAAGGTCCAGTACAGAAGCTGAGTACAAGGCACTAGCAAATGCTACAGCTGAGATTATTTGGGTTCAGTCCATGTTGAGGGAGCTTGGTGTGAAATGCACTCAAGCCCCATGCTTATGGTGTGATAACCTTGGTGCTACCTATTTATCTGCTAATCCAGTGTTTCATGCCAGAACAAAACATATTGAGATAGATTTCCATTTTGTCAGAGAAAGAGTTGCTAACAGGCAATTGGAAATTCGTTTTGTGCATTCACGTGATCAGGTTGCAGATGGATTTACAAAGGCATTTCCCACGAGGAATCTTGAGGAGTTCAAGCGTAATCTCCACTTGACAAAGTTGTGATTAAGGGAGGGTGTTAAACGACACATATGGAGCTTCTACGTGATAGCCTTTGGCCCACAGGATGTCAACCGAACCTAGATAGATAGAGATAGTTTGTTCGAATATTCTGTTATCATTGTAACTAGATATCTCTCTATTCTATCCCTTATTCTCCAAGATGTACTCGATCCAATCTGTACGCTAACCCAGGGAGTTGCGCCCCTGGCTATTTAACACGAAGCCATCGCCCAGAGCTAGGGTACGACGTTCTCTCACAAATAGGACCTCATACATGTAAGTTGGTGTTTGTGCAGTCTGCTAATTTTTTGTCCCATTGTCAAATACTAAGTACTAGCTGGGAACTTTAATAGCTGGGTACTTTGCAATGTTTACTCCAGGAAAATGGAATGTGCAAGCTTCTTTCTTGATTAGTTACTTTCTTTTCCTTAAAGACAGTCCCCATCTATGTCCCGTGTTTTCTTTTTGTATGAATTTCATATTCCCTGGAATATGAGAATACACCGTGCACCAACACATTACCATGGGATTTTAGAAAAAGTATATGTGAATTTGCATACATTTTCTAAATTTCTGTCTTTTCTTATCCATGCTCCTCTGTAGATAAATAGTAGGCTCAACAGAAATGAATGTTCACTTGTGTTCAAATTTCAAGGAAGTGCGCTTCATGCTTCTCTTTCTGCAATATGTGTCAGAGTATATGATTTGATTTTCCTACTTTCCTAGTTATAGTACTGTGTACTTCATTCTTATCTTGGCTTTTGAAAACAATATACAAGCTTTAATTACCATAACAGTCTAGAAATGCTAACTTGAAACTAAACAAGCAACAATCTAGTTACACGCTTTCTTTCCCTCATAAACTTGGTGACGACATGGGTGAAGACCCATTACAGATTTCTCATGGAATGAAAAGCTAAATATGATGGTTTGGAAATTGTCGGTCAAGAGGCATCACACTCGAGTTCGGAGAAGAAAAAGGATACGAAGACAAACATAGATCAGTATTCTGCAGACGAATGGCCAGCTGGTTCACGCCTGGGATGGCCAGCTGACAAATAAAACCCGCCCCACGGTGCTCATGGCCATTCTATGGAACATCGCAATGCAATGGTATTTCGAGCCGAGAACCAAGGCCTTCACTCCATCGCCGGGGCGGCTGCAGACATCCTCCACCTTTGGGCGCATCACTGCAAAAGTATTCCAAAACAAACTCTGCTTGATGCTTGGTCCTCTATGTTGAGACACCTTGCTGAGAGATTATAGTTTTTGTGCCTTAGCTTGTAATCTTCCCCTTCAATCCCACCTCTCCCGTTATGTAATTCTGAACTCTTGTAATGGCTTCTTCAGTTGGTAATAAAGTTCAGGCATGCATAAGCCCGCCGTTGACGTGTCAAATAAAGAAAGATCAAGCTCTGAAGCTAAAACTTTTTGTGGATCCATTTTACTTGATTTTGTATTATGGAAGTATGAATTGGTGATATAAGTATATATTTACATTAATGTTGTCAAGTTGTGGTTTAGCAATAGGTATAATTTCCTATCAAGTTATTTCTTTTGAACATATTGTTGTTTTTAAGCTTGAAAATTTCTATGTGCAGTGAAATTTCTATGTAAAGGATAAATGTAAACATGTTAGATAACTCTTGGTCTAAATTGGGACTTTGCATTATTTGGCATCTAAGGGGTTTTTAAAGGGTTTGAATTGGTACTTAAGTGGTTCATAAAACCAAATTTTATTGACAAAGACAAACATTTTCAAACACTTCGGGTTTGAAATATGACTTGTGGAATTTGGCATCCTAAGTGGTTGCTAAAACCTAAGTCTATAAACACAAACAAATATTTTCAAAGCACTCATGGTTTTAAATAGGACCATGTGCCATTTGGTGCAACGGGCGTTAAATTTGTTACCATATGTGCTTGCCCACAACTATAAACCAACTAAACCATGGATTTTCTTTTCAATGTGCACATGGATTCAACAGATCTCTGTGTCATTTGGCGCAACGGGTCCACTAGTTAAGCAAGCACACGTCCTCGCTTGCGCCTGGGGGGTTTCAAACCCGCACCAATGCAATGTTTATGGCTTGCTTGGACCAGCATAGCTAAGACTTTGTGGCGGCCCAAAGCTGGCACCTGACGCACTTAATGGGCCGGCCCAGTGCGCCTAGCGCACGTCGTCCATGTCTCCCATACGCAACCCCGCACGAAACTATTGGGGAACGCAGTAATTTCAAAAAAAATCCTACGCACACGCAAGATCATGGTGATGCATAGCAATGAGATGGAAGAGTGTTGTCCATGTACCCTCGTAGACCGTAAGCGGAAGCGTTATGACAACGCGGTTGATGTAGTCATACGTCTTCACGATCGACCGATCCTAGCACTGAAGGTATGGCACCTCCGTGATCTGCACATGTTCGGCTCGGTGACGTCCCACGAACTCACGATCCAGCAGAGTGTCGAGGGAGAGCTTCGTCAGCACGATGGCATGATGATGGTGATGGTGATGTTACCGGAACAGGGATTCGCCTAAGCACCGCTACGATATGACCGAGGTGGATTATGGTGGAGGGGGCACCGCACACGGCTAAGAGATCAATGATCAACTTGTGTGTCTATGGGGTGCCCCCCTCCCTGTATATAAAGGAATGGAGGAGGGGAGGGGCTGGCCCTCTCTATGGCGCGCCCTAGGGCAGTCCTACTCCTACCGGGAGTAGGATTCCCCCCATCCCTAGTTGGAGTAGGAGAGGAAGGGAAGGAGGAGTAGGAGAGAAGGAAAGCCCCCCAAACCTATTACAATTCGGCTCCTGCCCAAGGGGGGAGCACCAGCCCCTTTAGGGCTGGTGTGCTTCCTTCTTATGGCCCATAAGGCCCATAACTTCTCCCGGGGGGTTCCGGTAACCTCCCGGTACTCCGGAAAAATGCCTGAACCATTCGGAACCATTCCGACGTCCAAACATAGGCTTTCAATATATCGATTTTTATGTCTCGACCATTTCGAGACTCCTCGTCATGCCCGTGATCACATCCGGGACTCCGAACAACCTTCGGTTCATCAAAACACATAAACTCATAATATCGATCATCACCGAACGTTAAGCATGCAGAACCTACGGGTTCGAGAACTATGTAGACATGACCGAGACTCACTTCCGGTCAGTAACCAATAGCGGAACCTGGATGCTCATATTGGTTCCTGTTGGGGAACGTTGCAGAAAACAAAAATTTTCCTACGGTTTCACCAAGATCCATCTAGGAGTTCATCTAGCAATGAGTGATTAGATGCATCTATGTACCTTGTAGATCGCGAGCGGAAGCGTTCAAAGAACGGGGATGATGTAGTCGAACACGACGTGATTCAAATCACCGATGATCAAGCACCGAACGAACGGTGCCTCCGCGTTCAACACACGTACGGAACGGATGACGTCTCCTCCTTTCTTGATCCAGCAAGGGGGGAAGAGAGGTTGATGAAGATCCAACAGCACGACGGCGTGGTGGTGGACGCAGGGCGTCACAGTAGCAGGGCTTCGCCTATACTATGAGAGAGAGACGTAACGGGGAGAGAGGAAGCACCAAAGGCTGAGGTATGAAATCCCTCCTCTCCTCAACTATATATAGGAGGGCCAAGGGGGGGTGGTGCGCAGCCTAGGAGATCCAATCTCCTAGGTGCGGCTGCCCAGGGGAGGTTTCCCTCCCCCCCAAGGCACTCAGGGGTGCCTTCCACCACTTGGACTCCTCCTTGGTGGAACCCTAGGCGCATGGGCCTATAGGGGCTGGCGCCCCAGCCCACTATGGGCTGGGTTCCCTCCTATTTCAGCCCATGGGGCCCTCCTGGGTAAGGTGGCCCCACCCGGTGGGCCCCCGGGACCCCTCCGGTGGTCCCGGTACAATACCGATAACCCCGAAACTTGTCCCGATGGCCGAAACAGCACTTCCTATATATAATTCTTTACCTCCGAACTATTCCGGAACTCCTCGTGACGTCCGGGATCTCATCCGGGACTCCGAACAATATTCGGGTTACTGCATACACATATCTTCATAACCCTAGCGTCACCGAACCTTAAGTGTGTAGACCCTACGGGTTCGGGAGACAAGCAGACATGACCGAGACGACTCTCCGGTCAATAACCAACAGCGGGATCTGGATACCCATGATGGCTCCCACATGCTCCACGATGATCTCATCGGATGAACCATGATGTCGAGGATTAATCAACCCCGTATACAATTCCCTTTGTCAATCGGTATGTTACTTGCCCGAGACTCGATCGTCGGTATCCCAATACCTTGTTCAATCTCGTTACCGGCAAGTCACTTTACTCGTACCGTAATGCATGATCCCGTGATCAACCACTTGGTCACCTTGAGCTCATAATGATGATGCATTACCGAGTGGGCCCAGTGATACCTCTCCGTTATCCGGAGTGACAAATCCCAGTCTCGATCCGTGTCAACCCAACAGACACTTTCGGAGATACCCGTAGTGCACCTTTATAGTCACCCAGTTACGTTGTGACGTTTGATACACCCAAAGCACTCTTACGGTATCCGGGAGTTACACGATCTCATGGTCAAAGGAAAAGATACTTGACATTGGAAAAGCTCTAGCAAACGAACTACACGATCTTTGTGCTATGCTTAGGATTGGGTCTTGTCCATCACATCATTCTCCTAATGATGTGATCCCGTTATCAATGACATCCAATGTCCATAGCCAGGAAATCATGACTATCTGTTGATCAACGAGCTAGTCAACTAGAGGCTTACCAGGGACATATTATGGTCTATGTATTCACACGTGTATTACGATTTCCGGATAATACAGTTATAGCATGAATAAAGACAATTATCATGAACAAAGAAATATAATAATAATGCTTTTATTATTGCCTCTAGGGCATATTTCCAACAGTTCCTACATATTCTATGAAGATCTTTATCGATCAAACCAGATAACAACATACGTTGTTCCCTTTGTCATCGGTATGTTACTTGCCCAAGATTCCATCGTTGGTATCTCAATACCTAGTTCAATCTCGTTACTGGCAAGTCTCTTTACTCGTTCCGTAATGCATCATTCCGCAACTAACTCATTAGTCACAATGCTTACAAGGCTTATAGTGATGTGCATTACCGAGAGGGCCCAGAGATACCTCTCCGACAATCGGAGTGACAAATCCTAATCTCGATCTATGCCAACTCAACAAACACCATCAGAGACACTTGTAGAGCACCTTTATAATCACCCTGTTACGTTGTGACATTTGGTAGCACACAAAGTGTTCCTCCAGTATTCAGGAGTTGCATGATCTCATAGTCATAGGAACATGTATAAGTTATGGAGAAAGCATAACAACAAACTAAACGATCATTGTGCTAAGCTAACGGATGGGTCAAGTCAATCACATCATTCTCTAATGATGTGATCCTGTTAATCAAATGACAACTCATGTCTATGGTTAGGAAATATAACCATCATTGATTCAATGAGCTAGTTAAGTAGAGGCATACCAGTGACATTCTGTTGGTCTATGTATTCACACATGTACTAAGTTTCTGGTTAATACAATTCTAGCATGAATAATAAATATTATCATGAAATAAGGAAATAAATAATGACTTTATTATTGCCTCTAGGACATATTTCCTTCAGTCTCCCACTTGCACTAGAGTCAATAATCTAGTTCACATCATCATGTGATTTAACACCAATAGTTCACATCTTTATGTGATTAGTTCACATCTCCATGTGACTAACACCCAAAGGGTTTACTAGAGTCAATAATCTAGTTCACATCGCTATGTGATTAACACCCAAAAAAGTGATCATGTGTTGCTTGTGAGAGAAATTTAATCAGCGGGCCTGCCACATTCAGAGCCGTATGTATTTTGCAAATTTTCTATGTCTACAATGCTTTGCACGGAGCTACTCTAGCTAACTGCTCCCACTTTCGATATGTATCTAGATCGAGACTTAGAGTCATCCAGATCGGTGTCAAAGCTTGTATCGACGTAACTCTTTACGATGAACTCTTTGTCACCTCCATAACCGAGAAACATTTTCTTATTCCACTAAGGATATTTTTGACCGTTGTCCAGTGATCCACTCCTAGATCACTACTGTACCCTCTTGCCAAACTTATGGTGAGGTACACAATAGGTCAGGTACACATCATAGCATACTTTATAGAACCTATGACAGGGGCATAGGGAATGGCTTTTCATTCTTTTTCTATTTTCTGTTGTGGTCTGGTTTTGCGTCTTTACTCAACTTCACACCTTGCAACACAGGCAAGAACTCCTTCTTTGACTGTTCCATTTTGAACTACTTCAAAATCTTGTCAAGGTATGTACTCATTGAAAATATATCAAGTGTCTTGATCTATCTCTATAGATCTTGATGCTCAATATGTAAGTAGCTTCACCGAGGTATTTCTTTGAAAAAATCCATTCAAACACTCCTTTATGCTTTCCAGGAAATTCTACATTATTTATGATCAACAATATGTCATTCACATATACTTATCAGAAATGTTGTAGTGCTCCCACTCACTTTCTTGTAAATACAGGATTCACCGCAAGTCTGTATAAAACCATATGCTTTGATCATTTTATCAAAGCATATATTCCAACTCCGAGATGCTTGCACCAGTCCATAGATAGATCACTGGAGCTTGCTCACTTTGTTAGCACCTTTAGGATTGACAAAACCTTCTTGTTGCATCATATACAACTTTTCTTTAAGAAATCCATTAAGGAATGTTGTTTTGATATCCATTTGCCAGATTTCATAAAATGGGGCAACTGCTAACATGATTCGAACAGACTTTTAAGCACCGATACGAGTGAGAAAATCTCATCGTAGTCAACACCTCACTACTAGGAAAAGGCTAATTAGTGGCACACCTGTTTTGGCCATTCATGGCACACTACAGGTGGGCCACTATCATCATGCCACTAGTAACTAATACTAATGGCGCACCCCTGGTGCGCCATTAGTATACCAGACAATAGTGGCGCACCAGGGAGTGCGCCATTAGTATGTCAAACGGTGCGCCATTACTATGCCTCCCAGGGGGCATATTTACCTTGTGCTCTGGGTTACTAATGGCGCACTTCTAGGTAGTGCGCCACTAGTGTGTTTATTGCAGTGCGCCACTAAAGTGCAGTGTGGTGCGCCACTAGTATGTATATTGATACGTTTCCAATGTATCTATAATTTTTGATTGCTCTATGCTATATTATCTACTGTTTTGGACATTATTGGGCTTTATTATCCACTTTTATATTATTTTTGGGACTAACCTATTAACCGGAGGCCCAGCCCAGAATTGCTGTTTTTTTTGCCTATTTCAGGGTTTCGAAGAAAAGGAATATCAAACAGAGTCCAAACGGAATGAAACCTTCGGGAACGTGATTTTCTCACCGAACATGATCCAGGGGACTTGGACCCTACGTCAAGAAACAAAAGAGGAGGCCACGAGGTAGGGGGGTGCGCCTACCCACCCACGCGCGCCCTCCACCCTCGTGGGCCCCCTGTTGCTCCACCGACGCACTCCTTCCTCCTATATATACCTACGTACCTCCAAACGATCAGATACGGAGCCAAAACCCTAATTCCACCACCGCAACTTTCTTTATCCACGAGATCCCATCTTGGGGCCTGTTCCGGAGCTTCTCCGGAGGGGGTATCCATCATGGAGGGCTTCTACATCAACACCATAGCCCCTCCGATGAAGTGTGAGTAGTTTAGCTCAGACCTACGGGTCCATAGTTATTAGCTAGATGGCTTCTTCTCTCTTTTTGGATCTCAATACAATGTCCCCCCCTCTCTTGTGGAGATCTATTCGATGTAATCTTCTTTTTGCGGTGTGTTTGTTGAGACCGATGAATTGTGGGTTTATGATCAAGTCTGTCTATGAACAATATTTGAATCTTCTCTGAATTCTTTTATGTATGATTGGTTATCCTTGCAAGTCTCTTCGAATTATTAGTTTGGTTTGGCCTACTAGATTGATCTTTCTTGCAATGGGAGAAGTGCTTAGCTTTGGGTTCAATCTTGCGGTGTCCTTTCCCAGTGACAGTAGGGGTAGCAAGGCACGTATTGTATTGTTGCCATCAAGGATAACAAGATGGGGTTTTCATCATATTGCATGAGTTTATCCCTCTACATCATGTCATCTTGCTTAAGGCGTTACTCTGTTTTCATGAACTTAATACTCTAGATGCATGCTGGATAGCGGTCGATGAGTGGAGTAATAGTAGTAGATGCAGGCAGGAGTCGGTCTACTTGTCTCGGACATGATGCCTATATACATGATCATACCTAGATATTCTCATAACTATGCTCAATTCTGTTAATTGCTCAACGGTAATTCGTTCACCCATCGTAGAATACCTATGCTATTGAGAGAAGCCACTAGTGAAACCTATGGCCCCCGGGTCTATCTTCATCATATTAATCTCCCAATACTTAGTTATTTCCTTTTTCTTTTACTTAGCTTTTATTTTATTTTGCGTCTTTATCATAAAAATACCAAAAATATTATCTTATCATATCTATCAGATCTCACTCTCATAAGTGGTCGTGTAGGGATTGACAACCCCTTATCGCATTGGTTGCGAGGATTTATTTGTTTTTTGCAGGTGCGAGGGACTCGCGCGTAGCCTCCTACTGGATTGATACCTTGGTTCTCAAAAACTGAGGGAAATACTTATGCTACTTTGCTACAGCATCCCTTCCTCTTCAGGGAAAACCAACGCAGTGCTCAAGAGGTAGCAAGAAGGATTTCTGGCGCCGTTGCCGGGGAGGTCTACGCAAAAGTTAATATACCAAGTACCCATCACATACCCTTATCTCCCGCATTACATTATTTGCCATTTGCCTCTCGTTTTCCTCTCCCCCACTTCACCCTTGCCGTTTTATTCGCCCTCTCTCTCGATCCTCCCTCTCTTTCCCGTTTGCCTCTTTTTGCATGCTTGCTTTTTGTTTGCTTGTGTGTTAGTTTGATTGCTTGTCATGATGGCTCAAGATAACACTAAATTGTGTGACTTCACCAATACCAACAACAATGATTTTATTAGCATTCCGATTGCTCCTCTTACCGATGCTGAATCTTGTGAAATTAATACTGTTGTGCTGAATCTTGTCATGAAAGATCCGTTTTCCGGCCTTCCTAGTGAAGATGCCGCTGCCCATCTAAGTAGCTTCGTTGATTTGTGTGATATGCAAAATAAGAAAGATGTGGATAACGATATTGTTAAATTGAAACTATTTCCTTTTTCGCTTAGAGATCTTGCTAAAGCTTGGTTTTCATCTTTGCCTAAAAATAGTATTGATTCATGGAATAAGTGCAAAGATGCTTTTATCTCTAAGCATTTTCCTCTCGCTAAGATCATCTCTCTTAGAAACGATATTATGAATTTTAAGCAACTTGATCATGAACATGTTGCACAAGCTTGGGAGAGAATGAAATTAATGATACGTAATTGCCCTACTCATGGTTTGAATTTGTGGATGATTGTACAATTTTTTTTATGCCGGATTGAATTTTGCTTCTAGAAATCTTTTAGATTCGGCCGCGGGAGGCACTTTTATGGAAATCACTTTAGGAGAAGCTACTAAAGTCCTAGATAATATTACGGTTAATTATTCTCAATGGCATACTAAAAGATCTACTAATAAAAAGGTGCATGCGATAGAAGAAATTAATGTTTTGAGTGGAAAGATGGATGAACTTATGAAATTATTTGCTAGTAAGAGTGTTTCTTCTGATCCTAATGATATGCCCTTGTCTACTTTGATTGAGAATAATAATGAATCTATGGATGTGAATTTTGTTGGTAGGAACAATTTTGGTAACAACGCGTATATAGGAAATTTCAATCCTAGGCCTTATCCTAGTAATCCCTCTAATAATTATGGTAATTCCTACAACAATTCTTATGGAAATTATAATAAGATGCCCTCTGATTTTGAATCTAATATTAAAGAATTTATTACTTCGCAAAAGAGTTTCAATGCCATGATTGAAGAAAAATTGCTTAAGATTGATGAGTTGGCTAGGAAAGTTGATAGAATTGCTCTTGATGTTGATTCTTTGAAACTTAGATCTATTCCACCTAAGCATGATATCAATGAGTCTCTCAAAGCCATGAGAATTTCCATTGATGAGTGCAAAGAAAGAACCGCTAGGATGCGTGCTAAGAAAGATGCCTTTATAAGAGCGTGTTCCTCTAGTTCCTATGAAAATAAAGATGAAGATCTAAAAGCTATTGATGTGTCCCCTATTAAATCTTTGTTTTGTAGTATGAATCTTGATAATTATGGGACTGAATATGATCCACCTTTACCTAGAAGGCGTTTCAAGAATTCGAAGTTTTTAGATCTTGATGATAAATTTGATAAAAGTGGGATTGAAGAAATTAAAACCCTAGATGTTGCTAAACCTACTATTTTGGATTTCAAGGAATTTAATTATGAAAAATTCTCTTTGATTGATTGTATTTCCTTGTTGCAATCTGTGCTAAATTCTCCTCACGCTTATAGTCAAAATAAAGCGTTTACTAAACATATCGTTGATGCCTTGATGAAATCTTATGAAGAAAAACTTGAATTGGAAGTTTCTATCCCTAGAAAACTTTATGATGAGTGGGAACCAACTACTAAAATTAAAATTAAATATCATGAATGCTATGCTTTATGTGATTTGGGTGCTAGTGTTTCCACGATTCCAAAGAATTTATGTGATTTGTTAGGTTTCCGTGATTTTGATGATTGCTCTCTAAACTTGCACCTTGCGGATTCCACTATTAAGAAACCTATGGGAAGAATTAATGATGTTCTTATTGTTTCAAATAGGAATTATGTACCCGTAGATTTTATTGTTCTTGACATAGATTGCAATCCTTCATGTCCTATTATTCTTGGTAGACCTTTCCTTAGAACGATTGGTGCAATTATTGATATGAAGGAAGGAAATATTAGATTCCAATTTCCGTTAAGGAAAGGCATGGAACACTTCCCTAGAAATAAAATTAAATTACCTTATGAATCTATTATGAGAGCCACTTACGGATTGCCTACCAAAGATGGCAATACCTAGATCTATCCTTGCTTGTTATGCCTAGCTAGGGGCGTTAAACGATAGCGCTTGTTGGGTGGCAACCCAATTTATTTTTATTCCTTGATTTCTGTTTTTGTTGTGTTTTTTGTGTTTAATTAGTGTTTGTGCTAAGTAGAACCATTGGGAAGACTTGGGGAAAGTCTTGTTAAACTTGCTGTAAATAACAGAAACTTTAGCGCTCACGAGAACTGCTGCCATTTTTATTTGGAAAGTTCTATTTAGTTAATTCTTTTTGAAGATGATCAATATATAAATTACTCACGTCCAGAAATTTATTTTAGAATTTTTGGGGTTCCAGAATTTTGCGTTAGCTACAGATTACTACAGACTGTTCTGTTTTTGACAGATTCTGTTTTTCGTGTGTTGTTTGCTTATTTTGATGAATCTATGGCTAGTAAAATAGTTTATAAACCATAGAGAAGTTGGAATATAGTAGGTTTAACACCAATATAAATAAATAATGAGTTCATTACAGTACCTTGAAGTGGTGTTTTGTTTTCTTTCGCTAACGGAGCTCACGAGATTTTCTATTTTGAGTTTTGTGTTGTGAAGTTTCAAGTTTTGGGTTAAGTTTTGATGGATTATGGAACAAGTAGTGGCAATAGCCTAAGCTTGGGGATGCCCATGGTACCCCAAGGTAAAACTCAAGGACACCCAAAAGCCTAAGCTTGGGGATGCCCCGGAAGGCCTCCCCTCTTTCGTCTTCGTCTATCGGTAACTTTACTTGAAGCTATATTTTTATTCACCACATGATATGTGTTTTGCTTGGAGAGTCTTGTATTATTGGAGTCTTTGATTTTTAGTTTACCACAATCATCCTTGCTGTACACACCTTTTTAGAGAGATTCACATGATTTGAAAATTATTAGAATACTCTATGTGCTTCACTTATATCTTTTGAGCTATATAGTTTTTGCTCTAGTGCTTCACTTATATATTTTAGAACATGGTGGTGGATTTGTTTTATAGAAACAATTGTTCTCTCATGCTTCACTTAGATTATTTTGAGAGTCCTACAAAACAGTGTGGTAATTTGCTTTAATTATGATAGCATTCAAGATTAGTAAAAAATAATTCTTATGAGTGTGTTGAATACTATGAGAAGTTTGATACTTGATAATTGTTTTGAGATATGGAGATGGTGATATGAGAGTCATGCTAGTTGAGTAGTTGTGAATATGAGAAATACTTGTGTTGAAGTTCATGATTCCCATAGAATGCACGTATGGTGAACCGTTATGTGATGAAGTCGGAGCATGATTTATTTATTGATTGTCTTCCTTATGAGTGGCGGTCGGGGACGAGCGATGGTCTTTTCCTACCAATCTATCCCCCTAGGAGCATGCGTGTAATACTTTGCTTTGATAACTAATAGATTTTTGCAATAAGTATGTGAGTTCTTTATGACTAATGTTGAGTCCATGGATTATACGCACTCTCACCCTTCCACCATTGCTAGCCTCTCTAGTATCACGCAACTTTCGCCGGTACCATAAACCCACCAAATATCTTCCTCAAAACAGCCACCATACCTACCTATTATGGCATTTCCATAGCCATTTCGAGATATATTGCCATGCAACTTTCCACCGTTCCGTTATTATGACATGCTTCATCATTGTCATATTACTTGCATGATCATGTAGTTGACATCGTATTTGTGGCAAAGCCACCGTTCATAATTCTTTCATACATGTCACTCATGCATTATTGCGCATCCCGGTACACCGCCGGAGGCATTCACATAGACTCATATTTTGTTGTAAGTATTGAGTTGCAATTGTTGAGTTGTAAGTAAATAAAAGTGTGATGATCATGATTTTTAGAGCATTGTCCCAAGTGAGGAAAGGATCATGGAGAATATGATTCCCCCACAAGACGGGATGAGACTCCGGACTAAAAAAAGAAGAAAGAAGGCCCAAATAAAAAACCGAGAGAAAAAGAGAGAAGGGACAATGCTACTATCCTTTTACCACACTTGTGCTTCAAAGTAGCACCATGATCTTCATGATAGAGAGTCTCCTATGATATCACTTTCATATACTAGTGGGAATTTTTCATTATAGAACTTGGCTTTTATATTCCAATGATGGGCTTCCTCAAAATACCCTAGGTCTTCATGAGCAAGCGAGTTGGATGCACACCCACTTAGTTCCTTTTGTTGAGCTTTCATACACTTATAGCTCTAGTGCATCCGTTGCATCGCAATCCCTACTCACTCACATTGATATCTATTAATGGGACTCTCCATAGCCCGTTGATATGCCTAGTTTATGTGAGACTATCTTCTCCTTTTTTGTCTTCTCCACAACCACCATTCTGTTCCACATATAGTGCTATGTCCATGGCTCACGCTCATGTATTGCGTGAAGATTGAAAAAGTTTGAGAACACCAAAAGTATGAAACAATTGCTTGGCTTGTCATTGGGGTTGTGCATGATTTAAATACTTTGTGTGGTGAAGATAGAGCATAGCCAGACTATATGATTTTGTAGGGATAACTTTCTTTGGCCATGTTATTTTGAGAAGACGCAGTTTCTTAGTTAGTATGCTTGAAGTATTATTATTTTTATGTCAATATTAAACTTTTGTCTTGAATCTTTCAGATCCGAATATTCATATCACAATTAAGAGAATTACAATGAAATTATGCCAAGTAGCATTCCACATCAAAAATTCTGTTTTTATCATTTACCTACTCGAGGACGAGCAGGAATTAAGCTTGGGGATGCTTGATACGTCTCCAACGTATCTATAATTTTTGATTGTTCCATGCTATATTATATTCTATTTTGGACATTATTGGGCTTTATTATACACGTTTATATTATTTTTGGGACTAACCTATTAACCGAAGGCCCAGCCCAGAATTGCTGTTTTTTTGCCTATTTCAGAGTTTCGCAGAAAAAGAATATCAAACGGAGTCCAAACGGAATGAAACCTTTGGGAACGTGATTTTTGGAACGAACATGATCGAGAGGACTTGGACCCTACGTCAAGAAAGTTACCATGAAGGCACGGGGTAGGGGGCGCGCCTAACCCCCCCCAGACGCGCCCTCCACCCTCGTGAGGCCCACGTTGCTCCACCGACGTACTTCTTCCTCCTATATATACCTACGTACCCCCAAACTACCAGATACGGAGCCAAAAACCTAATTCCACCGCGGCAACCTTCTGTGCCCGTGAGATCCCATCTTGGGGCCTTTTTCGAAGCTCCGGCGGAGGGGGCATCGATCACAGAGGGCTTCTACATCAACAGCATAGCCTCGCTGATGATATGTGAGTAGTTTACCTCAGACCTTTGGGTCCATAGTTATTAGCTAGATGGCTTCTTCTCTCTCTTTGGATCTCAATACAAAGTTCTCCACGATTCTGATGGAGATCTATTCGATGTAATCTTCTTTTGCGGTGTGTTTGTTGAGACTGATGAATTGTGGGTTTATGATCAAGTTTATCTATGAACAATATTTGAATATTCTCTGAATTTTTTATGTATGATTGGTTATCTTTGCAAGTCTCTTCGAATTATCAGTTTGGTTTGGCCTACTAGATTGATCTTTCTTGCAATGGGAGAAGTGCTTAGTTTTGAGTTCAATCTTGCGGTGTCCTTTCCCAATGACAGTAGGGGCAGCAAGGCATGTATTGTATTGTTGTCATCGAGGATAACAAGATGGGGTTTATATCATATTGCATGAGTTTATCCCTCTACATCATGTCATCTTACTTAAAGCGTTACTCTGTTCTTTTGAACTTAATACTCTAGATGCATGCTGGATAGCGGTCGATGTGTGGAGTAATAGTAGTAGATGCAGGCAGGAGTCGGTCTACTTGTCTCGGATGTCATGCCTATATACATGATCATACCTAGATATTCTCATAACTATTCTCAATTCTGTCAATTGCTCAACAGTAATTTTTTTACCCACCGGAATACTTATGCTCTCGAGAGAAGCCACTAGTGAAACCTATGGCCCCGGGTCTATTTTCATCATATTAATCTCCCGTCAACAAGCTATTTCAAGAGCCATTTTTATTTTGCTTTATTTACTTTGCATATTTATCATAAAAATACCAAAAATATTATCTTAGCATATCTATCAGATCTCACATTCGTAAGTGACCGTGAAGGGATTAACAACCCCTTTATTGCATTGGTTGCGAGGATTTTATTTGTTTGTGTAGGTGCGAGGGACTCGTGCGTGGCCTCCTACTAGATTGATACCTTGGTTCTCAAAAACTGAGGGAAATACTTACGCTACTTTGCTGCATCACCCTTTCCTCTTCAAGGGAAAACCAATGCAGTGCTCAAGAGGTAGCATAGATCGATGACACCATTGCTGAAGAGTACCGACTAAACAAAATTAGAGTGGAACAAGCTGAAAAAAACAAGAAATCCAGTACGAAAAAGTCTAACATTACAGGAAGGAGAAAAGGTGTGAGTACATCTGAGGCTTCCTTTAGCCAGAACCCTATTATGGATCGGATTATGACTGAGCTGAAGCACATTCGTAAGGACATGCTTCGTTTGCCAAAGCTATGCACACAGGTACAAGTTTCGTTTTTTTGCCGTTCACTTTGTTTTTTGATGTGTCACCTAACTAACTAGAACTTATTTGTAATCACAGAGGATGATAGAGAAATTGAACAAAAGTGGTGTCTTCTACAAAGCCCGTGATAGTGAAAAAGAAGAAGAGAATGAGTGTGCTGATAATAGTGAATCTAGAAACTATGGTGGAGACCCTCGTAAAGAATTTGTATATCAACGTGATATGGACAATTTGAAAACAATAGCAAAAAAGAATGTGCAAGAGGATGATGAAGATGATCTTAATGATTCTGAAGAAAAGAGACCTTATTATTGCACACCTGACTATTTGGATAGTTTCAAGGGTGATAAAGATGATCCTATCGAAGTTCCTGAGGTATCGGATGATAAATCCATTACATCTTTAGGAACAGATGAAATCGCATCACGTGGATCAGTTGGTTCTATTGAACAAGATGAGGTACCGGAGGAGGTTGTTGGGATACGGAAGCGCAAGGTATCAAACCTTGTGAAGTCTCCTTATGTGCGTACTATACCAACTAAGCATGCAAAACGTTCTGCAAAAGCAAGTGAATCTAGAAACTACGGTTCCAGATCTTGTGCTAGCTACAGATTACTACAGACTGTTCTGTTTTTGACAGATTCTATTTTTCGTGTGTTGTTTGCTTATTTTGATGAATCTATGGCTAGTAAAATAGTTTATAAACCATAGAGAAGTTGGAATACAGTAGGTTTAACACCAATATAAATAAAGAATGAGTTCATTACAGTACCTTGAAGTGGTATTTTGTTTTCTTTTGCTAACGGAGCTCACGAGATTTCCTACTTTAAGTTTTGTGTTGTGAAGTTTTCAAGTTTTGGGTAAAGATTTGATGGATTATGGAACAAGGAGTGGCGAAAGCCTAAGCTTGGGGGTGCCCATGGCACCCCCAAGATAATCTAAGGACACCTAAAAGCCAAAGCTTGGGGATGCCCCAGAAGGCATCCCCTCTTTCGTCTACTTCTATCGGTAACTTTACTTGGAGCTATATTTTTATTCACCACATGATATGTGTTTTGCTTGGAGCGTCTTGTATGATTTGAGTCTTTGCTTTTTAGTTTACCACAATCATCCTTGCTGTACACACATTTTGAGAGAGCCGTACATGATTTGGAATTTGTTAGAATACTCTATGTGCTTCGCTTATATCTTTTGAGTTATATAGTTTTGCTCTAATACTTCACTTATATCTTTTAGAGCATGGTGGTGGATTTGTTTTATAGAAATTATTGATCTCTCATGCTTCACTTAGATTATTTTGAGAGTCTTAAATAGCATGGTAATTTGTTTAAATCCTCATATGCTAGGTATTCAAGATTGGTAAAATTTTCTTATGAGTGTTTTGAATACTAAGAGAAGTTTGATGCTTGATGATTGTTTTGAGATATGGAGGTACTAATATCAAAGTCGTGCTAGTTGAGTAGTTGTGAAATTGATAAATGCTTGTGTTGAAGTTTGCAAGTCCCGTAGCATGCACGTATGGTAAACGTTATGTAACAAATTTGAAACATGAGGTGTTATTTGATTGTCCTCCTTATGAGTGGCGGTCGGGGACGAGCGATGGTCTTTTCCTACCAATCTATCCCCCTAGGAGCATGCACATAGTACCGAGGTTTTTTTTGACTTGTAGATTTTTGCAATAAGTATGTGAGTTCTTTATGACTAATGTTGACTCCATGGATTATACGCACTCTCACCCTTCCATCCTTGCTAGCCTCTTCGGTACCGTGCATTGCCCTTTCTCACATTGAGAGTTGGTGCAAACTTCGCCGATGCATCCAAACCCCGTGATATGATACACTCTTTCACACATAAACCTCCTTATATCTTCCTCAAAACAGCCACCATACCTACCTATTATGCATGTCCATAGTCATTCCGAGATATATTGCCATGCAACTTTCCACCATTCTGTTTATCATGACACATTCATCATTGTCATATTTCTTAGCATGATCATGTAGTTGACATAGTATTTGTGGCAAAGCCACCATTCATAATTCTTTCATACATGTCACTCTTGGTCCATTGCATATCCCGGTACACCGCCGGAGGCATTCATATAGAGTCATCTTTTGTTCTAGCATCGAGTTTTAATCATTGAGTTGTAAATAAATAGAAATGTGATGATCATCATTTTCTAGAGCATTGTCCCAAGTGAGGAATTATAAAAAAAGAGAGGGGGAAAAGCCATATAAAAAAGAGAAAGGCCAAATAAAAAAATAAATGAGAGAAAAAGAGAGAAGGGACAATGTTATGTGACACTCCAAAATTTTTATTTGGTTTTCAGCAAAAGCTTTGTTGGTTTTTGAAAAGAGGCCATCTAAAATTTTTCCAGAAAACCTTCCTCTTAAAAACTTCTTTGACAAGGATTTTTATTTTTGTATCTTCTTCAATCTATGGTGTTTGATCATTTAAAACTCCTTCTCTGATGGTTCCCTTCTCAAAGTATATTTTTGGAAATTATTCTTTTTTCTTACAAAAAGAACTCTGTGAATTTTGAGGTTTTTCTTATCTTGAAAACCACCCATGGTTTTTACCATGTCTCCTATAGTAAATCTTCTCAAAATCCCTCCCTCCACCTTTGAACAATCTAAATTCTCTGTCTCAACAAGTCCAAACAAGTTTTGGATTTTATTTCAGTTATTTTTATCTCTCAAATCATTTCTGCCAATTATTTTGAGCCTGAGTGATTTTCAAAGCAAGTACCTCATTGCCTTTGAGTTTTTATCTCAAACCAACTCCTCTGGATTGTCCTTAGTACCCACAACCTAGAACCATCTTGATCCACTCTTCTTCTTTTCAAATTTTTCAAATTTCACTCACTGCAAGTTTGGACCAGATTTGCCAAATTTGGTGAAATTCATATCTCCTATTCTCCAAAAATTCTACCAAAATTCAGGCAGCCTCCTGGTGCAATGAGAGGCCACCCCACCAAGTTTCAGCTCAAGGAAAAATCCCTACATGCCTAGATCATTCTGTCGAACACCTTGCATGCACTGTTTCTGTTCATCTTCAGTTAAGTTCAGAGTTCAGTGTCGTTTTTCCTTCGTCAGACTTCGGTCACGCGGCCACAGTGCGCCCTGGCACGATGCTCGCGGCCTCTTCCCCTTGGCCAGCACCCCGCACACACGCTTGGCCGATTCCTGGCGACGGTGGCGACGAGCCTCGCCGGCGTTGGAGGTTTCTGCGGTGGCTGCGCCACCCGTGGCGGCCAGCGAGGGCCCGAGCCCGCTCGCCACGCCACCCGGCGCCGTCCAACGTCCCCTGGCTCTCCGCGTGTCCCTGCCATGCCAGCGCACGCCCGTGGCACCGTCGCCGTGGCCCGGCAAGCACAGAACGTGCTCCCTGTCGCCGATGGGCCCGCGCCGCCCCGTTCCGTCGAGCTCGCCCAAAGCACCCAATCCTGTCTCGTTTAGCACCTAAACGGACCCAGTGAACCCCCACGACGGCGCTCAACCCCTAAACCTCCCCGACCAATGCCCTGCGCCGCCGTAAACTTCGCCGGAGAACCCCGTTCTCGGCCACCGCCTCGGACCGCCTATAAAAAGGGCTCCCGAGCTGACCCTCGAGCACGCACCACCACTACACCTCACCAAAGCCCCGCCAGGCCACTAGAAGGACCTCGAGGAGGTCTCCTCCCCCGACTCCGGCTGCCCCGCTCCGGTGAGGCCGTCCCCGGCGCCCAAACTTCGACAGTACCCTCCTCGAGCACCCAAGAGTCTAACCCCCACTCCAATTTTGCCTTCGTAGCTCTCCCCGACGAGATCCATCTCCACCCGAGCCACCGTCCGCCGGAGCAAGGGCCGCCGTCGACGTGGTACTCGCCGGCGACCACCACCACCTCCCACAGACGCGGAATGGCGCCCTGAACACGGAGGTACTCTCCGATCTCCCTACCTCGCCGTGGATCGTCGCCGGCGACCACCGCGGCTCTCGGGCACCGTCGAGCTCTGCCGCCTCTTTTTCAAATTCAAACCTGACGGGCGGGACCCGCCTGTCAGCCTCTCTGTCCTTTCTAAGCGAACCATTTTCTGAAAACGTCTTCTGCCAAATGCGGTTTCCCGCTGGGCCGGCGCATTCTTATTCGAATCGTTTTCTGTTTTTATAAGTTAGCCCCTGGGAACTTTCTGTTTCATTACAGATGAGTCCCTGGACTAAAACCCTTATAACTTTTTAACAGAAATGTATTTTTGATTGATTCTTTTTCTGTTCTCCTTAAAATTTTGTCTAGTTTTTTATCAGATTTATTTGAAAAATATTTGGAGAAATTTTTGTGCACCTCACGGTATTCACGATAGTGCGTATATTTTCCTTATGCCGTAGATACCGAAGGAGGTGATGGGACCACAAACTTCACCGAGCTAGGCTCCGACTACTCTGAACCAGGCAAGCATGTTTGAAATTTTGATATGATGATTGTTTTGGCATGTTTGCATTAAGTAGTTTCATGGCATGTTGATGAGCATACCGACGAATGTCATGTTACATACAACGATGAGGCAAGTGAGTTTCGAAAATCCATAAGTGGATGGATGTGAGTATGCATGGCCATGTGTTGGCATGAGGATGGGTAAGATGGCAGTGTTGTGGCATGCCAGTCTTATGCCAGGCTATGTGACTTCAGTGTGAACCCGTATCAGTCCAGTTCCTTCCATTCTTCCTTCCCTGTACTACCACATGTTTTCCGCAAGGGATATGGCTTAGTAAGTTGCAAACCGCTTCCCTGGTACACACCAAAAAGGAGAGGCCGTGATGATGGTTCCATGGCCCTGGATTAAAGCCAGTCATCCGGTCAGGGGGCATGGGTGTTTCCGGTTGGGACCGAGAGGGGGGCACCCCTTAGAGCGCGCGTATATAAATTTGATCCCATGCTATTCGAGATTGTGATCTCCCCGTCTCAAAAGTTTTTCTTGGACGATGTCTAGGGTGATTCCTAGCATCGAGAGGTAGGATGGGTGTGTACTGGTTAGCTGTGTTTTCTTCTGAAATACCGTAAACGGAACTAGTCCTTCATGACTACGGAAATCCGTTGGCTGTGGGAAAAAAATTCGTACAAACTCTACAGAGTCATATATTCCTTTGAATCATCTATTCCATGTCCAAGTTCGGTATTATCTTATCCTGACAAATGTCAGTTTTGATGACAGAGACTCCGGTGAATCACATGAGTACTAAGTCCGGTTAAATGTTTATTCCTGTGGATGGACTAACCCGTTTATTCTCATGAATTGAATATTTATTATGAGTATTATTTACTTGTGAATAAAAGCCCTTTCTGTGATGTCGCTCAGACGTCCGACTGTGGTATTGTTATTATTTACTTTCGATAAAAGCCCTTTCTGTGATGTCGCTCAGACGTCCGACTGTGGCATTGTTATATTTTACTTTCAATGAAAGCCCTTTCTGCGATGTCGCTCAGACGTCCGACTGGGGCATTTCTTTTAAAGCCCTTTATGTGGCGTCGCTCAGACGCCCGACTGTGGCATTTCTTTTAAAGCCCTTTATGTGGCGTCGCCCAGACGCCCGACTGTGGCATTTCTTTTAAAGCCCTTTATGTGGTGTCGCCTAGACGCCCGACTGCGGCGTGATTTATTTATTTATCTTCCTATCGAGGTGTCGCTTCAGACAACCGATTGGGTTTACAGTTATTTTGTTGGGTTTTCGAGCGGACTACTGCCGATCCCCTTTTTACCTGTCTTGTTTTTACGAATTAATGTGCCACTGTTAAAATTAAGCATGACGCATCCATGCATGCATTTGTTATATCTTACGTCCGAACTGTCTTGCGAGTACTTTCAAAGTACTCACCTGGCTTGTTGATTTGGCCAGATGCTGACGAAGGCGATCTCATGGATGAAGAATTTGATAGCGAGTCCGACGCCTAGAGGAATCCCAGTCAGTCTCGTGCGACCCTGGATTTGGTCACTGTATTATATCCGCTTCCGCTACCAAATAAATTCATTGAGCCTCACCTCGACACTCGATGAGATGCCAGTTTTAGAGTCTTGTATCTCACTCCCCGCTGTGTTTTTCCACCACCACCCTATCCTCGAGTCAGTAGTATGCCTCCACACCACTGTGTCATGTCCGCCATTATGTATAATTATTGGCGTGCTTGTAATAATTTGGTTGAGCAACCATAGCTCGACCCTGTAATATATTTTATGCTACTGGCTTATTGTATCAAGAATTTGTCTACCGGTAAGGAGGATTTTTCTCATACTGGACTCAAAAGATTGGTTTCTCAATAAACATTTTTATTGGAAAACTGGTCGTGACAAGCTTGGTACCAGAGCCAGGCTGACTGTAGGAAGCCACTAGGTGCGATCGCTAATTGGTTATTAGCATGATAGAGCCAATTTATTTATATT
>NC_053028.1:156896715-156908051 GCF_003073215.2 Triticum urartu
AAAATCAACATAGCCTTCACAGATATTTATGTTCATGGTGGATTATATCCTACTCATGCTTGCATCTCAATGTTTATGTAATTTTAATGCATGTATGGCTGTTGTCGCTCTCTAGTTGGTCGCTTCCCAGTCTTTTGCTAGCCTTCACCTGTACTAAGCGGGAATACTGCTTGTGCATCCAATCCCTTAAACCCGAAAGTTATTCCAGAGAGTCCACCATACCTTCCTATATGCGGTATCTACCTGCCGTTCCAAGTAAATTTGTATGTGCCAAACTCTAAACCTTCAAATGAACATTCTGTTTTGTATGCTCGAATAGCTCATGTATCAACAAAGGTGTCCTTATCTTCCGTGTTAGGCGGGTTATTCTCAAGAGGAGTGGACTCAGCTCCTCACTCACGAGAAAATGGCTGGTCACCGGGATGCCCAGTCCCATGCTTTATGCAAACTAAATCAAAATTAATTGCAAACAAAACTCCCCCTGGGACCTGAGTTGTTGGAGGCACTCGTTGTTTCGAGCAAGCCATGGATTGATGCTTGTTGGTGGAGGGGGAGTATAAACTTTACCATTCTGTTTGGGAACCGCCTATAATGTGTGTAGCATGGAAGATATCGCCATCTCTTAGTTGGTTACGTTGACAATGAAAGTATACCGCTCAAAAATTTATCTCTATTTCAAAACCGAGCTCTGGCACCTCTACAAATCCCTGCTTCCCTCTGCGAAGGGCCTATCCATTTACTTTTATGTTGAGTCATCACCCTCTTATTAAAAAGCACTAGCTGGAGAGCACAGCCGTCATTTGCATTCATCACTATTAATTTATATTGGGTATGACTATGATTGGATCTCTTTTACCATGAATTACAATGTCTAGTCAGTCCTTGATCTTTAAAGGTGCTCTGCATTTATGTTTTGCGGTCTCAGAAAGGGCTAGCGAGATACCATCTTGTTATATCATATTATGATTGTTTTGAGAAAGTGTTGTCATCCGAGATTTATTATTATGACTTGCTAGTTGATTATGCTATTGATATGAGTAATGATGAGACCTGAGAATTATTGCAAAGTGTGGTTAGTTATGATCTATGCTGAAAACTTGAATGCTGGCTTGACATAGTTACAACAACAAGAGCAAACAGAGTTTGTAAAAGTTTTTCTTTCTTTCTTTCAGTTTGTCAACTGAATTGCTTGAGGACAAGCAAGGGTTTAAGCTTGGGGGAGTTGATACGTCTCCGTCGTATCTACTTTTCCAAACACTTTTGCCCTTGTTTTGGACTCTATCTTGTATGATTTGAATGGAACTAACCCGGACTGACGCTGTTTTCAGCAGAATTACCATGGTGTTGTTTTATGTGCAGAAAAAATATATTCTCGGAATGACCTGAAACTCCACGAGAGGTCTTAGAAAAAATAAAAAAAAATCCTCGCCAAATTTGAAGACCAGGGGGCCCACACCCTTTCCACGAGGGTGGGGGGCGCGCCCCCTACCTCGTGGGCCCCCTGTTGACCCTCCGACGCCAACTCCAACTCTATATATTTGCTTTCGGAGAGAAAAAAATCAGAGAGAAGAAATCATCGCGTTTTACGATACGGAGCCGCCGCCAAGCCCTAAAACCTCTCGGGAGGGCTGATCTGGAGTCCGTTCAGGGCTCTGGAGAGGGGGATTCGTCGCTGTCGTCATCATCAACCATCCTCCATCACCAATTTCATGATGCTCACCGCCGTGCGTGAGTAATTCCATCGTAGGCTTGCTAGACGGTGATGGGTTGGATGAGATTTATCATGTAATCGAGTTAGTTTTGTTAGGGTTTGATCCCTAGTATCCATTATGTTCTGAGATTGATGTTGCTATGACTTTGCTATGCTTAATGCTTGTCACTAGGGCCCGAGTGCCATGATTTCAGATCTGAACCTATTATGTTTTCATGAATATATGTAAGTTCTTAATCCTATCTTGCAAGTCTACAGTCACCTACTATGTGTTATGATCCGGCAATCCCGAAGTGACAATAATCGGGACCACTCCCGGTGATGACCTTAGTTTGAGGAGTTCATGTATTCACTATGTGCTAATGCTTTTCTCCGATTCTCTATTAAAAGGAGGACTTAATATCCCTTTGTTTCCAATAGGACCCCGCTGCCACGGGAGGGTAGGACAAAAGATTTCATGCAAGTTCTTTTCCATAAGCACGTATGACTATATACGGAATACATGCCTACATTACATTGATGAATTGGAGCTAGTTCTGTGTCATCCTATGTTATGACTGTTACATGATGAACCGCATCTGGCATAATTATCCATCACTGATCCGGTGCCTACGAGTTTTCCATATACTGGTTTACGCTTATTTACTTTCCCGCTGCTACTGTTACAATCACTACAAAATACCAAAAACATTACTGTTGCTGTCTTTACTTTTGTTTCCGCTACCACCGCTATCATATTACTTTGCTACTAAACACTTTGCTGCAGATACTAAGTTTCCAGGTGTGTTTGAATTGACAACTCAGCTGCTAATACTTGAGAATTCTTTTGGCTCCCCTTGTGTCGAATCAATAAATTTGGGTTGAATACTCTACCCTCGAAAACTGTTGCGATCCCCTATACTTGTGGGTTATCACCTTCTACTGGATTGATACCTTGGTTCTCAAAAACTAAGGGAAATACTTACACTACTTTGCTGCATCATCCCTTCCTCTTCGGGGAAAACCAATGCAGTGCTCAAGAGGTAGCAGATCGCGCGTCCCTCATCGTGGCTGGAAAGGAGAGAGGGCAAGAGCATGGAACCTTGGCGGTCCACTAATATTTGTTGGAATAAAAAATCAGTACAATATCATGGACAAGCATGCACATACGTATACACATAAACATGGAAATCGACAGGAAACTATACATACTAAGGGATTTCTTTCCTTGACTGTGCACAGGGTCTGCGCCTGGCTCTCTACATAGGGTTACATGCCTTGCCGTCAAGGCTAGTACAAAATGGGGGTTGCGCTCCCGGCAACCACGCCTTAGGGGTAAAACTTGCGAAGATATTCGATATTCTAGGAATTGCTCACCGGAATGCAATCTTCGGTCTCCAGGCGGACTGCGCTGGGCCTGGTGACTTGTATTACCCGATAAGTGCCTTCCCACTTCGGCATCAACTTGTTTGAATTCTTGGCGGATTGGATCCGCCAAAGAACAAGGTCGCCTTCCTCAAGGCTTCAGGCGTGAACCTTGCGGCTATGGTAGCGGTGCAAGGCTTGCTGGTAGTGAGCGGCTCGCACAGCAGCCCGAAGACGATCTTCCTCAAGGAGCGTCGCAACATCTTGGTGCAACTGCTCTTACTCAAGCTCATCATAAGCGAGCACTCGAGCTGACCCATATATGATCAGTTCCATCGAGAGAACTGCTTCTACCCCGTATATCAGGGCAAAGGGTGTCTGGCCAGTGGCTCAATTTGGTGTCGTCCTGATTGACCAAAGAACCGTTGGCAATTCATCAATCCATCACCTTTTGCACTTGTGCAGCTTGTTAAAAGTTCTGGTCTGGAGGCCTCGCAGCACTTCGGCATTCGCCCTCTCAGCCTGGCCGTTACTTTTGGGATGAGCAACAGAAGCAAAACAGACCTTGCTGCCGAGGTCTTGAATGTACTGCATGAAGGTGCGGCTCGTGAACTACGTGTCGTTGTCGGTGATGACTCTGTTCGGCACACCAAAACGGCAGACTAGTCCCTTGAAGAACTTGATGACTGACTGTGTTGTCACCTTTCTCACTGGTTCCACTTCCGACCACTCTGTGAACTTGTCGATCGCGACGTACAAGTACTCAAAGCCCCCGACAACATGGGGAAAGGGGCCCAGTATGTCGAGCCCCCATACCGAAAATGGCGAGGAAAGAGGGATTGTCTAGAGAGCTTGGGCTGGTTGATGAAGCTTCTTTGAATGGAACTGGCACGCTTCACACTTGGTTACTATGGCAGTTGCATCCTGGAGGGCGGTGGGCCAGAAGAAGCCTTGTCGGAATACCTTGCCGGCAAGGGCTCTCGACCCTATGTGGGAGCCACACATGCCTCCATGTATCTCCGCCAACGGCCACGGTTTATCTTCCCGAGGAATGCACTTCAACTTCACGCCATTCGGTCTCCTTCTGTATAGGGCATCATCCACAAACTGCTACATGCTAGACCAACGGGCTACTTTCTCCGCTTCTGCTTGTTCCTCAGGAAGCTCCCCTGTTTGGAGGAAACGGACGGTGTATTGTTCCCATGCCAGAGCCTGAGGCTCGATGGCAAGGACTAAAGGCATATCTTCGGCCGCAAGGGTAGCTGCCTCTACGGTCAGGGCTCGAGGCTCCGCCGGGGGTTGCTGCCCTCCGGCAGGCTAGGGGCACCCAACAACGTCCTTGCCGGCGGATCCTGGGAGCTCAACGGGAAAGTACTTGCCAGGCCTACCTTCCTTCGCTTGTTCTGTCCTGTTGATGGCTCGACGGACGGTTGAGTTAATTGAAGCACAAAGGTACCTGGTTCCACAGGCAACTTCAGGGCAGCGTGCTTCAACAGGTTGTTAGCAATGTTGTTCTCCACTCGGGGAACATGCTCCACTTGCAATCCGTCAAAACGATCTTCCAACTTCCTCACTTCATCCACGTAGGCCTCCACCAACGAGCTCTGGTAATCCTTGTTGACTTGCTTAACGACGAGCTGCGAATCACCTTTGATGTTGAGCTTCTTGATTCCGAGGTCTACCATGATCCTGAGACCGGCAAGTAATCGCTCATACTCCGCCGTGTTGTTCGTTGATTTTTCCCAGGGAAAGTGCATCTGGACTACGTACTTGAGGCGCTCTCCGGTGTGCGCCACGAGTAGCATGCCGGCACCAGCACCTTGCAGTGAGAAAGCACCATCAAAGTACATAACCCAATCGCGACAGGTCTCCTTGCGGGGAAGGGTGGTTTTTTGAACTTCTTCGTCGAGCGTTGCGGTCCATTCTGCTGTGAATTCCGCCAAGGCTCGGCTTTTGATCGTTGAAGTACTTTCGAACTTGAGGCCAAATCTCAACAGCTCCAATGCCCACTCCACAATCCCCCTGTCGCATCTGGGTTGTGCAAAATCCATTGCAAAGGGAGGCGGGTGACGACGGTGATCTCATGTGCTTGGAAATAGTGACGCAGCTTTCTTGAGGCCATGAGGAGGCTGAAAAGTACTTTCTGCATACGAGAATATCTTGATCTAGCCCCCTGCAAGAGGGAACTGACAAAATAAACGGGGTGCTGCACCACCTTCTTCTTCTTCTGTCCAACTTCACCCATCTGCTCAGACTCTGCCCTACCGGGATCGGGCCTTGCCGGGGGTTCTGCCTTGCCGGCGTAAGGCTCTACCGGGGAGGGGCCCGGCCTGCCATCCGACGGCTCTGCTGCTACTGCTGCTTCTTCCTCAAGTTCCCTGTACGCCACCAGCACAACACTGACCACTTGATTCGTTGCTGCTAAGTATAGCAGTACCGACTCTTGTGGTTTAGGCACGACTAGTATTGGCATGGAGGAGAGGTACCTCTTCAAATATTGAAGCGCTGCCTCTGCCTCCGGAGTCCACTTTACCGGACCCGCCTTTTTCAAAACTGTGAAAAAGGGGAGGGCACGCTCAGCAGATTTGGAGATGAACCTACTCAGGGCAGCAACGCAGCCGGCGAGCCTACGGACGTCTTTGACCCATTTTGGCGCCTCAATCTGCTCGATTGCCTTGATCTTGTCGGGATTTGCTTCGATTCTGTGTTGAGACACAAAGAACCCAAGAAGCTTGCCAGAGGGGACACCGAACATGCACTTCTCTGGGTTGAGCTTGAGGTTGATCTTGCACAGATTTGCAAATGTTTCTTCTAAATCTTGCACGAGCGTGGCCCTGTCCTTGGTTTCGACCACTATGTCGTCCATATAAGCTTCCATATTTCTATGTGGCTGGCGCTCAAAACCAATCTGGACTGCTCGGGAAAACGTTGAACCAGCGCTCTTCAACCCAAAAGGCATTCGTACAAAACAGTACGTAGCACATGGGGTGATGAACGCGGTTTTTTCTTCGTCTTCCTTCATCATGAAGATCTGGTGGTATCCTGAATAAGCGTCGAGGAATGATAGCAGGTCACACCCGGAAGTGGAGTCCACAATCTGGTCAATGCGTGGTAGAGGGAAATGATCCTTTGGACAGGCTTTATTGACATATGTGTAGTCAATACACAACCTCCATTTCCCATTTGCCTTACGCACCACCACCGGATTGGCCAACCATGTAGGGTGGAGCACTCCTCTAACCAGGCCTGCCACCTCCAACTTCCTGACCTCCTCGATGATGAACTCTTGTCGCTCCAAAGCTTGCTTCCTGACCTTCTGCTTCATGGGCCGCGCATGAGGACAGACAGCAAGATGGTGCTCAATCACCTCCCTGGGAACGTCGGGGATGTCGGATGCTTGCCATGCAAACACATCGACATTCGCCCGCAGGAAGGCGACAAGCGTGCTTTCCTATTTGATGTCGAGGGTGGAGCTTATAGTGAAATCCCCGCCCATGCCGTCCTCCTTGACGGACACCTTCTTGGTTTCTGGTGGTGCAGCCTTGGACTTCTTGTTCTTGCTGGTGGAGCTCTCTGGAACGTCCTCAACAGGAGCGCGGCACTCCGAAGAGGCGCGCCTGCCGGAGTGGGTGCAAGAGGTCTTGACGGAAGAGGTCTCGTCGGGAGGGGTCTTGCCGGCCTTCTTCCTTTCCGGGGCTTGAGCGGCAGGAGCAAGTGCCTTGGCGGCTGTTGCTGCAACTGCCTCCCGGTAGAGTTGGTCGGCGCAGATGAGCGTCTCTTTCTTGTCAGAGGGGACGGTGATGATGGTCAGCGGCCCCAGCATCTTCAATGTGTTGTAGGCGTAGTGTGACGCCGCCATGAATTTGGCCAGCGCTGGGCGGCCAAGGATCCCATTGTATGGCAAGGGAATCTCGGTGACATCGAAAACTATCTTCTCCATCCTATAGTTCAGCTCGGCCCCAAACGTAACGGGCAGCATGATTTTGCGTTTTGGCTGGCTCCTTCCCGGTTTGACCCCTTGAAAGGTGCCCGTCTCCTCGAGATCTCCATCAGGAATCTGCAGCCTCTTGATCACAGCGGGCGAGATCAAGTTCAAACCGGCCCCATCGTCAACCAGCACTTTTTTCACCTTGAGGTTGCGTATTGTTGGTGAAACCAACAATGGAAAACACCCGACCATAGTTGTTCGATCAAGGTGATCCTCGGTGTCAAAAATGATCGGCGTGCAGGACCATTTCGGTGGCTTCTGGGCATCGAACGATGGCTCCGCCGCAGTGACCTCTCGCGCCCACTGTTTTAGTTGGCGGTGAGAGGTGTGCAACGAGGCGCCACCGTCAATGCACATGGCCTCTATAGCTTTCTAGAACTCGTGCTCGCCGGACTCGTCGTCCTCGTCGTGATCATCATCTTCCTCCTTCTTATCGCACCCCCGAGCGGGCCTCTCTTGTTGATTATCTTTGTCGCGGCGACCTGCTTGACCGCCACGCTTCTTGCCGGACCCCTCAGCACCATCCCAACCCTTCTCCTTGTCCCGCCTTTCATATTCAGCTTTCTGCTTTTCTGCAAACAGCTCAACCTATCGGCAGTTTTGGAGGCCATGGCCGTGGGTGCGGTGTATCTTGCAGTACTGCTTGTCGGAGCCTCCTGGCTTGTCGGTGGCCACCAAGGCCCGGCAGGCGGCACACCCAGCAACCTCCTTGCCGGGGTCATTAGCCTTGGCCTTCTTGGGGGCACCGCGGTCGCCGGATCCCTCAACGGCAAGCACAGTCTTGCCCTTACGCTTCCTGTTGCGGTGCCGGCCCTTCATCGTCGGGGCGGCGGCGGCTTCGTCCATGGAGTCGGTTTCTGCACTGGCGTCCTCACCGGGGTACTTCCTTCCTCAGCCCGAGCACATCTATCTGCCAAAACATAAAGTTCGGCTAATTCCTTGACCTTGCTCATTGCCAGCTCTTCATGCATCTTACGGTTGCGTACGTTCTGATGGAATGCACTGATGACAACGGCGGGATGAACATCTGGGATGGTGTACTGCTGTGACGCCCGGGTAATTAGGCTACAGTAATCCCATGCTAATCGTGCCATGACACCTCGGTTACTGTTGCTGTCCTCGCAATAATTTGAAACCGTTCAAAATTCAAATTCAAATTTATGGCAAGAATAAAAGTTTTCAAAAATTAAAACAAAAATGTTCGGTGGTTGCCGAATATTACAAGGGTAATTATGGGGCAACAAACACCTTTTTATAAAATGGCTAAATGGTTTAAAATGATTTAAACAGAAAGGAAAGAAATAATAAAAGAAAACAGAAAACAAACAAACAAAAAAGGGGAAAAGGAAAAGAACCCCCCGGGCCAGCCGACCCAACTGGCCGGCCCATTCGACCACCGGCCCAACTGGACAAAGGCCCAGCCGGCCACCCCACTCCCCCCATAACCCCCACCCCGGGTCAAACCCTAACCCCAACCACCCGCACTCCCCCCCCCCACGCCGTTCCCCCCCTCCCGATCCAATCTGGATCGGGGATGAGACCCTCACTCGCCCCACCCCGCTCGCCCCCCTCGCTCCCTCCCCGATCTGGATCGGGGGAGAAGGCGCCCGGACACCGCTCGACACCCCCCCCCCCCCCCCCGTTGCGCACCATGGCGCCCCCGCCCCCGCCGCCGAACCCGACGCCGCCCGGTTCTGCCCCGCCATCGCCGAGAGCCGCCCCATCCCCGTCGCCACGCCGGACGCCCCGACCTCGCCGACGGACGCCGCTCGCCGGAGCCGCTCCACGTTGCCTCGCCTCCTCATCGGCTCCGTCAAGCCTCGCCGGACCTCCTCATCCTCTCCGTCGTCGGACCACCCCAACCTTCCCCGAGCCCGCTGCCCGTGCCCTACGTTCCCCTCGTGAGCCCCTCTCCTCTCCCCCGGTCACCGCCTCTGCCGCACGGCCCCTGCCTCGCCCTGTCGTGCAGCCCTGCTCACCGCGGCCTCGTCGTCGCCCGGCGTCCGTCGCGCCGAGCCGCACCCAGTGCTTCTCCTTCCCGGAGCGCTCGCACCTGCCGTGGCCCGCACCACCGCAGCCCCCTGCTACCTCCGACGCGACCACCATCGCCGCTGCTGGCCACCCTTGGCCTCGCCTTCGGCCATGCCGGCGACCCCGCGACCGGATGGCCACGGCCTCGCCCCGCAACCGGGCGGGCTACGGCCTCCGCCCGACGCCCACACCCGCTAGGCCTTTGGCCCACTGACAAAGGGGCCCCAGCCCAGAACAAAAAATGTTTAAAAAAAAAAGAGAATTAATAATAATTAATAATTAATTAATTAATTAATTAACTTAATTAATTGTGTTTAACTAACCTAATCAATTAACTAAACTAATTAAACCTGTTTAGTTAGTCATAGACAATGACAGTAGGACCCACATGTCAGTTTGACTAGTCAACTGATTAGTTGACTGCTGATGTCAGCATGACATCATGCTGATGACATTAGTCTGTTTTTCGAATTAATTTAAATAATAATTAAATTCCAGAAATTAATAAAATCTTTAGAAACTCATATCTTTTAATCCGTAACTCGGATTAAAATATTTTCAACATGAAAGTTGCTCAGAACGTCGAGACGATTCCGGATACGCAACCCGTTCGTCCGCCACACCTCCCTAACCTATCGAACTCGTAACTTTCCCCCTCCGGCTCCTCTGCCCGAAAACGCGAAACACCGGGGATACTTTCCCGGATGTTTCCCCCCTTCACCGGTATCACCTCATACCGCGTTAGGGCACCTAGCACCGTTACTTGTCTTGTCATGCATCGTTATGCATCTGTTTGCATTGTATTCATTGTTTCTTCCCCCTCTTCTTCCGCTAGACACCGAGACCGACGCCGCTGCTACCCAGTACGACTACGGTGTTGACGACCCCTCTCTCTTGCCAGAGCAACCAGGCAAGCCCCCTTTGATCACCAGATATCGCCTACTCTTCTCTATACTGCTTGCATTAGAGTAGTGTAGCATGTTACTGCTTTCCGTTATTCCTATCCTGATGCATAGCCTATCCTTGCTACTACTGTTGTTACCATTACCTGCTATCCTATTGCTTAGTATAGGATGCTAGTGTTCCATCAGTGGCCCTACACTCTTGTCCGTCTGCCATGCTATACTACTGGGCCGTGATCACTTCAGGAGGTGACCACGGGCATATACAATATACTTTACACAGTTACCTTACCTGTGATACTGTTCAGAGATGGGGGCTGAAGGGGCAGGTGGCTCCATCCCGGTAGAGGTGGGCCTGGGTTCCCGAGCCCCCGACTGTTACTTTGAGGCGGAGCGACAGGGCAGGTTGAGACCACCTAGGAGAGAGGTGGGCCTAGCCCTGGTCGGCGTTCGCAGATACTTAACACGTTTAACGAGATCTTGGTATTTGATCTGAGTCTGGCTACTAGCCTATACGCACTAACCATCTACGTGGGGACAGTTATGGGCACCCGACGTCGTGGTATCAGCCGAAGCACTTCGTGACGTCAGCGACTGAGCGGCGCGCGCCGGGTTGGACCGTGTAACGTGACTTCCTTTGTAATGGAGGTTGCTAGGTCTGCTCTCCCGCCGCGTACGCAACGTGCAGGTGTGCTATGGGCGATGGGCCCAGACCCCTGTGCGCTTAGGTTTAGACCGGCGTGCTGGCCTCTCTGTTGTGCCTAGGTAGGGCTGCGACGTGTTGATCTTCCGAGGCCGGGCATGACCCAGAAAAGTGTGTCCGGCCAAATGGGATCGAGCGTGTTGGGTTATGTGGTGCACCCCTGCAGGGAAGTTAATCTATTCGAATAGCCGTGATCTTCGGTAACAGGACGACTTGGAGTTGTACCTTGACCTTATGACAACTAGAACCGGATACTTAATAAAATACACCCTTCAAAGTGCCAGATACAACCGGTGGTCGCTCTCTCACAGGGCGACGAGGGGAGGATCATCGGTTAGGATTATGCTACGTGATGATACTTGGAGGACTTCAGTCTACTCTCTTCTACATGTTGCAAGACGAGGCTGCCAGAAGCGTAGTCTTCGAAAGGACTAGCTATCCCCCCCTTATCCCGGCTTTCTGCAGTTCAGTCCACATATAATAGCCTTATTCCAGTTGATACCAATGCATACATATGTAGTGTAGCTCCTTGCTTGCGAGTACTTTGGATGAGTACTCACGGTTGCTTTCTCCTTCTTTTCCCTCCATCCCTTCTACCTGGTTGTCGCAACCAGATGTTGGAGCCCAGGAGCCAGACGCCACGTTGATGACGACTAC
>NC_053028.1:156909051-157130203 GCF_003073215.2 Triticum urartu
CAAACCATGCGTAGGGCAATTATGTATCATTAATTTCATCCTCTCCCAAGCTTGTGCAACATGTTCATGATAAAGTTTCTTGAAATTCATAATATCATTTCTAAGAGAGATAATCTTAGCGGGAGGAAAATAGTTAGAGATAAAAGCATCTTTGCACTTATTCCAAGAGTCAATACTATTTTTAGGCAAAGACGAAAACCAAGGTTTAGCATGATCTCTAAGTGAAAAAGGAAATAGCTTCAATTTAACAATATCATTGTCAACATCTTTCTTCTTTTGCATATCACACAAATCAACGAAGCTATTTAGATGGGTAGCGGCATCTTCACTAGGAAGGCCGGAAAACAGATCTTTCATGACAAGATTCAGCAAGGCAGCATTAATTTCACAAGATTCAGCATCGGTAAGAAGAGAAATCGGAGTGCTAATAAAATCATTGTTGTTGGTATTGGTAAAGTCACACAATTTAGTGTTATCTTGATCCATCGTGACAAGCAAGCAATCCAACACACAAGTAAACAAGAAACGGGCAAAAGGAGGCAAATAGAGAAAGAGAGGGAGGATAGAGAGAGGGGGCGCAAATAAAATAGCAAGGGTGAAGTGGGGGAGAGGAAAACGAGAGGCAAATGGAAAATAATGTAATGCGGGAGATAAGGGTTTGTGATGGGTACTTGGTATGTTGACTTTTGCGTAGACCTCCCCGGCAATGGCGCCAGAAATCCTTATTGCTACCTCTTGAGCACTGTGTTGGTTTTCCCTTGAAGAGGAAAGGGTGATGCAGTAAAGTAGCGTAAGTATTTCCCTCAGTTTTTGAGAACCAAGGTATCAATCCAGTAGGAGGCTATGCGCGAGTCCCTCGCACCTGCACAAAACAAATAAATCCTCGCAACCAATGCGATAAGGGGTTGTCAATCCCTACACGGTCACTTACGAGAGTGAGATCTGATAGATATGATAAGATAATATTTTTGGTATTTTTATGATAAAGATGCAAAGTAAAATAAAAGGCAATAAAAATAACTAAGTGTTGGAAAATTAATATGATGAAGATAGACTCGGGGGCCATAGGTTTCACTAGTGGCTTCTCTCAAGAGCATAAGTATTTTACGGTGGGTGAAAATTACTGTTGAGCAATTGACAGAATTGAGCATAGTTATGAGAATATCTAGGTATGATCATGTATATAGGCATCACGTCCAAGACAAGTAGACCGACTCCTTCCTGCATCTACTACTATTACTCCACACATCGACCGCTATCCAGCATGCATCTAGAGTATCAAGTTCATAAGAACAGAGTAATGCCTTAAGCAAGATGACATGGTGTAGAGGGATAAATTCATGCAATATGATAAAACACCCATCTTGTTATCCTCGATGACAACAATACAATACGTGCCTTGCTGCCCCTACTGTCACTGGGAAAGGACACCGCAAGATTGATCCCAAAGCTAAGCACTTCTCCCATTGCAAGAAAGATCAATCTAGTAGGCCAAACCAAACTGATAATTCGAAGAGACTTGCAAAGATAACCAATCATACATAAAAGAATTCAGAGAAGATTCAAATATTGTTCATAGATAAACTTGATCATAAACTCACAATTCATCGATCTCAACAAACACACCACAAAAGAAGATTACATCGAATAGATCTCCACAAGAGAGGGGGAGAACTTTGTATTGAGATCCAAAAAGAGAGAAGAAGCCATCTAGCTAATAACTATGGACCCGTAGGTCTGAGGTAAACTACTCACACATCATCGGAAGGGTTAGGGTGTTGATGTAGAAGCCCTCCGTGATCGATGCCCCCTCCGGTGGAGATCCGGAACAGGCCCCAAGATGGGATCTCGTGGATACAGAAAGTTACGGCGGTGGAATTCGGGTTTTGGCTCCGATTCTGGTCGTCTGGGGGGTACGTAGGTATATATAGGAGGAAGAAGTACGTCACTGCTAGGGAAAACCTTATACACAGAATCTTAGCAGCAGCGCGGCATAAAAACAGGCGCTGCTGCTAAGTAGTAGCAGCACGGCTACGGAAAGCTCGCTACTGGTGCAAACTTAGCAGTAGCGCGTGACGCTTAAACCGCGCTGCTACAAAAATCCACCGACAGTACACAACGACATAAGTTTACCAGTAGCGCGGCGCCAGGGAGCGCGCTGCTGCTAATGCCATAGTAGCAGCGCGCTTTTTTGTCACCTCGCTGCTGCTAATTTTGAAATTGTGCACAGGGTTGGCCCGTTTAGCAGTAGCGCGTGACAGGAAAGCGCGCTATTGCTACGCTCTTAGCAGCAGCGCGCTTTCTCTCCCGTGCTACTGCTAAGACGCAGCACCCACCACCTTTTCCACCTCCCCTCCCCATCTCCTCTCCTCCCTTTCCCCTACCTCCCACATCCTCCCTCTCTCACTCTTCTTCTTCCTCAATACTTCTCCCCCCCATTACTCTCCCTCTTCTACCTACCTTTCTCTCTCTTCATTACTCCTAGCTATAACTACACCACCTCCATTGATTCATCTCCTTTCTCTTTTTCCTCCCCCCTCCACTAGTTGAAGTTGTCTCCTCCCAAATTAGCTAGCTAGGTAGATGTAGCATTTAGTTAAGTGACCTATTTGCCCCCTAACTAGATCTTTCTTTGTCAAGAAGAGCTTTGTGCACTTTTGACCTCCCTACATCATCATCTCCACCGTGTGCTCGATCTCGAGATAGAGGTGTGATTAATATTTCATGCTTTTGCAAAATGGAAATATATGTTCCTATTTTGTATACACACTTAATTAGCCATTATTATGCATGGGTCCAATGATGTAATATATATATGTTCCTATTTTGTATACACACTTAGCCATTATTATGCAAGGGTCCAATGATGTAATATATATGTTCCTATTATGCTGAGGAAAAGAAAAAAAGGGAAACTGGTTATAGCAGTAGCGCTTTAGTGAAAAAGAGCTACAGCTAGTCAAGGTAGCATTAGCGGTTTCTGCAGAAAAGCACTATAGCTGCTCGTAATAGTAGTAGCGCGTTTCGTGTCAACGCGCTACTGCTACGTCCACTTAACCCAAAATTCTCCCTCTCCCTGCTTCATCCCGCCTCTTTTCCCCCAAATCCCCACTCTCTCTTCCCCGGCCCCGTCGCACCGCCGCGCCCGCCCTCGACCTCGGCGCGCTCGCCCCCGACCCCTGCGCGCTCGCCCCCGACCCCGCCGCCCCCGACCCCGCCACGCCCGACCCCGTCGGCCCTCGCCTCCCTCCTCTGCTTCCTCCCCTCCCAACCTCGGCCGTCGTCGGGCCTGCCTCCTCGCCCTGCACCCTCTGTAAACCACCCCCCCTCTCTCTCTCTGCTAGCTAGGGTTAATTTACTTAGGTTTTAGTTATGTTAATTAGGTTATCTATTTAGTTATGAATTTAGATAGGTTTTAAAATTTGCTGAATTTATATGCAAATTTGAACTGGACATGTGATATGTGGATATGTCATGTTTTCGACATGTCATGTTTTGGTAAATGATCCGAGTTGCCTATGTTATGCTGGAATGTTGATTCATTTCCGTTCCGGTGAATTTCAGGCGCTCGATATGTCCTATTTTTAGCAAAGGTCATGCCGAAATTTCCCATGAATAAAGGCATGATTTGTGCTACATAGTTGGCATATAGAGTGCTGGCACATAGATTTAATTTTTATCTCATTTCTCATTTATTCATACTTTTAGAAATAAATGAGGACACTTAATCATAGGAAACATGTCGAACAACGAAAAACTGGTCCTTCTGACCAAGATGCAGACGAGATGGATTATGAGGGTGAACAAGACTACCTCGACTTTTTGACTGCTAAGCAAGGTTTGCATGTCCGCCTCCATGATGGTACTGACGCCGACACCGACACCGACAGCACCGGCACCAATGGCGGCACCGAGACCGGTGGAGAAGGTACCGCCGGGGAAGATACCGGCGCCGATGCCGGTACCGAAAAGAGGCATAAGAAGCAGAGGATATGAAAACCTAACAAACTAGGGATTGGACGACTTGTGATCACAAAGATGGCACCTGGCAAGTTTGAGCTGTTAGAGCCAGAAGAACCTCGCAAGTGCTATGGGAACCAAGTAGGATGCATCCTATGGGAATGCGCGAGCATCAATGACGATGACTTAAGGAGTAAAGAACATTTCACGTAGTTGCTCCTAACGAAGTTACACAAGAGATTCAAGTTCCCCGATCGGGATGATAACATAGAACAACCGTGAGATGATCCGAAGATGAAAAAGATTAACAATCACGCCATGGGCATGTTCAGCAATGATTTGGCCTCCTGGAAATCAAGGGTGAAACGAGCTATTGAGGCTGAGGAACCCCTGTCCAAGATTCTGCAGGAAAATCCGACACTTACGGAAGAGGAGTTCGAAAAGTTCAAGGACACTTGCGCTACCGAGGACGCCAAGGCTAAGGCTGCGAAATTCAAGAGCCTTCAGCAAAGGAACATGGGGAAGCATTGCCTCGGAAGCCGTGGCTACCTCAGTAAAAGGCCCATATGGGATAAGGAGGACGCGGAACGTGAAGCCGCGGGTCTCCCAGACCCCTTCGCGAAGTTCACCAACCCCTTGGAGCATGACTTCATCAGGGCCCGCTACAAGTGGGACAAGGAGAAAAAGGTTTTTTACACGGACAAGATCACGAGGAAATTGATTAGACTACTGGAGGAGCAACACTAGCTTGCAGCCGAAAACCCTACTTCTCTGATGAGGCCCAAGTGGGACACCCCTCTCAACCGGGCCTTGAACGAACTCGTGGAAGGTGTTTTACAATGAGGGCCCGGAGGCCAAGAAGCAGAAAAAGAAGTTTAGTCAGGCGGACATCGATGCGAAGGTGAAGCTTGCGGTCGAGAAAAAAGCAGCCGAGGACGCGAAAAAAGTAGCCGAGGACAAATATGAGTTGTTACAGCAGGCAGTCAATGCAGTTGTAACTGCCTGCAGAAATGATTTCGCTACTAACTTGGTTCCAGTTATCATCGACTAGACGAAGGAAAATCCAGACAAGACGGTACATGATTTCCCGTTGCCCAGTTTCAATGGGAGCAACTCCATGAAAAACAACAACATCGCACCATCACTTGCCCACGCAACCGGGCCTCCTCTCGCAGCCGCTCCCGCTCATAGCAGCCCGTCCTCAGTCTCTGGCGCACTCGGTGGGCCTTCGTCTTTGGATGAGCTCGACGCCATCACGGTAATTACATGTCGCACCACCATATATATATATATATATATAATATTCCATTTTTGTTGCCTTTCGGATGTTTTACGCCACAAACATATGTGTTTGCAGGCGAAAGAAACCCCATGCACCATACTCTACTTGATCAAAGGCCAGAAGGTGGACGTGGGAAAGGGGATGATAATGGACCCCTTGCAACCCACGTTCCACAACCAGCCGATCCCTGTTGGGCACTTCAGGGTTAGCTTGTCCAGTGTGAAATCGGGGCACGAGGATTTGCCTCCTCCAGTACAGCATGTGGGAGCGGACGACGAGACCCCGCCGCGGATTGGAAGCTGCAAGGGTTGGGTGCTGCTATGGCCGAAGAATCTTATTCGTTTGGAGCTGGCCGAGAGCACACCAATAACCACACATCAACAAGCATGTGCGGAGACCACCACCCCACCTACGCAATTACCAGCTCCTGTAGTGCCGGGTGAGAGCGGCGAACGACATGATGAAGGGGGTGCAATAGTGCTGGCTGATGTAATTTGTCCTGTAGAACAGAGAATGGATGATGAGACGGAGGTCGACCCTATGGATTTCCTCAATACAAACGCGTATGACTATGACATAGAATTGATGAGGCAACCATATGACGAATCGGGCTATCAGCTTGCTAATGAGGATATGGATGATATGCCCGGGCAGGAAGGTCGTAGCAGGGATTGCAAAAAGTCTCTCTTCATGAAATCCTCACAGGACACGCCTGAAGATGCCGCCTCAACACAGGCTCAACTATCCCAGCGCGAGGGTCGTACAGTACTTAGCCCGGGAACACTGGGGCAGGGGTTAAGGAAGGATCTAGAAGGTGTGCCCAAGAAAAAGGAGAGAAAGAGATCGCGGAAGATAGCTGCCTCCAAACAAGCCAGAGCACATAGCAGCCAAACAATGCATTCTGAAGAGCATGTACCCATGAAAGTTGCGGCCATGTTCGATCTCACGGGCGAGCCGATGCTACCGCCGAAACCGCTGGAGGCACTATCAGGGGATCTCAGGAGACTGCACGACCATGTGCTGTCGACTGAGAAAAGCCTACTAGCCTCAAAAGATCCAGGATATCCGACATACACGGCTCGTGTGCCTGAGGGGAAGTGCTACGTCGAGACACGGCCTGCGGAGGTGTTCTTCCTGCGGTTTGACCATATCTTTGAGATGTTTCTAACAAGGCGGCTCGATTTTACAATAGTCTGCCTTTTGCGCTACATATGAGCTCTGTCATGAACAGTGAAGAAGTCTCGCAAATCTGTGTGGCGGATCCGTACTACATGCATGAGTATTTCTTGAGTCTCGGCGACTTTGAGCGTGAAACTGCTAGGGACTACCTCCAAAACTTCATGGTACAGAATAAGGACCAGGAAATTGTCCTCGTGCCTTATCATCCAAAGTAAGTCAGTTTCGAACAACCCTTTCATACATTTCAATCATTCCTTCTCTCTCTATGGGGAATAATTTGAGGTGTCTTTTCCCTGCAGCAACGGGCGCGCCATCCTTATCGTTCTTTATTCGCAAGTCTCCCACGCCGTGTATTTTGACCCTTCTAGAGACTACGAGAAAAAAGACTACACCCACATAATGAATATTCTAGATGATGCTCTCCAAGGCTTCAGCTTTAGAGGTGGCCACATGCAGATCAGGAAACAACGGAACAAGAAGATGGGTTTCGCGCATAAAACTAACTTCTCCTGCATCCAAGTCCCAAAACCAAGCAAGAAGGATGGATTGTACATCCTCCATCTCATGATTTAGTTCAACACGGATCACCAGAAGCTTCGCATGAGAAGCAGAAATGATGATCATATCCACAAGTGGCTAGAATCTCATGGAGAAGCGGATTATAAACTTAGAGATGACTTCTTTTGCATCCAAAGTGACATTGCGACGATCATCATGAAAGAAGTCTTCGATGAGAAGGGGATGTTCCACCACGGCCCTATATCGCGAGCTGACGTCCGAACTCGCATAGGCATGCAACGTCTAGACCTCACGCCGTTCAAGAAGCTAGGGTCCATCCTCGATGATATGGAAGGATGGAACTTCTAGTGATTTATGATGCCGATGATGATGATATGTGTCGGTTGAACTTGTATACTATTTGTAGCGATGCAACTTTGTGATGTCCACGATCCCTGTCGAACTTGCGTAATGCTACTTTGTTAGTTTGCGTACGATGACCTGCGTACCTCTAGTTAATTAATTTGCGTACTGTATGTTGCATCTAGTTGCTAACCTATTCTTTTTCGGTGTTCTCTAGTATATTTTGTTGCATATATATGATTGTACATCCTCTTCATGAAAATGCATCTCTAATAGGTACCTAGTTTCTTGATGGCGAGATGGAACTGCTATGTCGTGTACAAAGGGAAGGTTCCGGGGGTGTACAACGAGTGGCATGAGTGTCAGGCGCAAGTGAATGGGTTCTCGGACGCCAGCCATAAAGGCTTCAAAAGCAGACAAGAAGGAGAAGCTAGTTACTTGAAGTTCACGCTAGCGCGAGAGAGGACTCGTAACCGCCATCTCATGTACTGCATAGTTCCGCTCTCACTCATAGTGATAGCTCTTCTCGTGTATACCTTTGTTTAGATGGATGACATTGTAGTTGCAAGTATTCGAGACTTGCATGTATCGCTATTTTCGAGATGATGACAAGATACCACTTTGTGTTGGATGATGATTATGATGAGACTATTTGTATGTATATGCTATGATTACATTTGTGGTCTCGCAGGCATTTGTATGTGTATCATGATGACATTTGTATGTGCTAAAGATTCTTCTATAAAGCCTGTTCAAATACAAAACAAATATGCCGGAAAAAAACAAAAAACTACTAAAATTAGCATTAGCGAGTGGAGAAAAGTTAGCAGCAGCACGGTTGTAGCAGTAGCGCGCACAGGGGAAGCGCGCTATAGCTATTAGCAGCAGCGAGGTTCCTTTAAGCGCGCTGCTGCAACACTTGTGTAGCAGTAGCGCGGGTGGACCAGCGCTACTGCTATACGTTAGCTGTAGCGCCTTATTAGTAGCGCCGGCCCCCGCGCTACTAAAAGGCCGAAAACTCGAGCTGCTGCTAGGCTTTTCCCTAGTAGTGCGTCGATGGAGCAACAGGGGGCCCACGAGGGTGGAGGGCGCGCCTGGGGGGGGGGGGTAGGCGCACCCCCCTACCTCGTGGCTTCCCTGTTGGTTGCTTGACGTAGGGTCCAAGTCTCTTGGATCTTGTTCGTTCCAAAAATCACGTTCCCGAAGGTTTCATTCTGTTTGGACTTCGTTTGATATTCCTTTTCTTCGAAACCCTAAAATAGGCAAAAAACAGCAATTCTGGGCTGGGCCTCCGGTTAATAGGTTAGTCCCAAAAATAATATAAAAGTGTATGATAAAGCCCAATAATGTCCAAAACAGAAGATAATATAGCATGGAGCAATCAAAAATTATAGATACGTTGGAGACGTATCAGAGGCTGGTGTACCGAAGAGAAGATGATGAGGTGCAAAGTTCCCGCGAGTACGACAGGGGCGAAGGTTAATGAGGAGTGATGAAGTGGAGAGAGCGTCAGGCCAGAAGTGCGGAGGTACATTGGCATGAAAAAGAAGCGTTCGAACGCAGTCATTAAGAGTGCGACGAACGCGTTTAGCGCGACCATTCTGTTGTGAAGTGTACGGGCAAGTGAGACAAAAAGTCATGCCATGTGTGGTGAGGAGAGTGCGAACAGCTAAGTTGTCGAACTCCTTCCCGTCATCTGTTTGTAATGTAAGGATGGGATGCCCAAATTGCGTGAAAACATAGGAGTAGAACGCAGCGAGAGTAGATGTAGCGTCATACTTACGCCGCAAAGGGATGGTCCACACATAATGCGGAAAATTGTCGAGAATGACAAGGTAGTAAAGATAGCCCGTATTACTTGCAACTGGAGGGGTCCATACATCACCATGAATTAACTCAAACGTGTACAATGCAACATGGGAAGAAGGCCTAAATGGAAGACGAGCATGTTTGCCAAGGCGACAAGCATGACAAGAGTGATCATCGATCTTACTACACGTGAATGAAAAACTCCGAAGTATATGACGAAGGGTGGCGGGGTTGGGATGACCCAAGCGAGCATGCCAAAGGTCCAGACCGATGACGAGGGCGACAGGAGCGGCGGAGGTGGTGGAGGCGGTGGAGTGGACTGGGTAGAGCTCATCGGGGCTGTCACATCGGTGGAGCACCATTCGGGTACGAGCGTCCTTAACAGAAAACCACACTCGTCAAACGCAACAGTAACAGGATTTTCACGTGTAAAAGAATATACAGAAACAAGATTTTTAATGAGATCAAATGAGACTAAAATGTTAGATAATGACAATGGTGTAGATGTAGATGGAAAAGATGCATGTCCTATGTGAGTAATAGGAAGGGAGGAACCGTCCCCGACGGTGATGCAAGCGGATGTATGGACGAGATAGGAGGTGTGGAGGTTACCGGGGTGGGCAGCCATGTGAGTCATAGCTCCGGTGTCTATATACCAATCACCACCCCCGGTGTAGTTGGCCCGGGTGGGAGCAGAGTGCAGAGCTGCCAGCAAGGCCGGGTCCCATAGAACTGGGGGAATCATGGGCAGGGCCGTCAAGGGCAGCGGTGGCAGCCCTCCTGGCTGCGACGGCTGGCCATAGGAGAGAGGCCCGTAGGGTGCCGCATAGGGCTGCGGCGTGGCATAAAACACCTGATGCGAAGGACGCCGTGCGCTGAGGATCCTGGGAGCACGGGACGAGGCACCGACATGGAGTAAACGTGCACAACCCCAGTCCATGGGTTCTGACCGGTGTACCATGGAGCCGGCTGATGCTATGCTCCGCCCTAAACGTCGTTCGGCTGCGGCTGCGGCTGCTTGCGCCCGCCGCGGCAGTGGTCATTGGCGGAGGGAGCTGGCGGCTGCTGGTACGGGAAGGCAGCCGGGGGTGGCTGAAGGGCCGGCAAGGGACACGACACAGTAGGGGCCGGGGCAGACGGCGCGGGCCTGCCGTGAGTGCCGGCGGTGAGGGCGGTGTGGGTCGCCCGGGTCCGGGTCATCTTCATCCGCCTCTCCTTCAGCTTGAGGTACGCAACCACCATGGCGAAGGTTGGCTCCGGGATGAGAGTAAGGTTGGAGACGGCATTCCCAAAGTCCTTGTTGAGACCGGCGGTGAGGGTGCTGATGAGGAGTTCGTCGCTGACCATCTTGCCGAGATCACCGAGCTCATCGGCGAGCTTTTTGACACGCATGCAAAAATCGTCGATGGATGAGTCAAGCTGTTGGCACCCATAAAACTTGCCGTCGAGGAGGAACTTGCGCTGGAGCTTGTTGCCAGTGAAGAGGCCGTTGAGCCTGGTCCAGACGTCGTGAGCACCGTCGTCGTCATACACCACCGTGTGGAAGAGGTCCTTGGAGATTGTGAGGTAGAACCAGCGGATGATGGTGGGGTCGAGGATCATCCACTCCTCGTCCACCATGAGGCTGGAGTCCATGGTTCCATCAATGTGGCCATGGAGAAAGTACTCGCGAAACACCAAGGAGAAATACCACTTCCATTGGGAGTAGGAGGCGGTGGATTGATTTTGTGCAATGGTTCGAGGGACTTCAAGAACAATCTACACCAACAATTTTGTTTGCTGCAACTCAAAGTTAGTAATGATCACATCTAACATTATATGGATCTTTATAGTGATCCTAACTCTTAATTCACATGCCTGATCTTTTTGTTTTCTACTACGATTCCCAACATCGACGTCGTCAGCAAAAGCTAGATGCAGCTGAACCCAGGGTTGAGTCTTTGATACGTCTCCAATGTATCTATAATTTTTGATTGTTCCATGCTATTATATTATCTATTTTGGATGTTAATGGGCTTATTTATAAACTTTTATATTATTTTTGGGACTAACTTACTAACCCAAGGCCTAGTGCAAATTGTTGTTTTTTGCCTATTTTAGTGTTTCACAGAAAAGGAATATCAAACGGAATCCAAACGGAATGAAACCTTCGGGAGAGTTATTTTTGGAACAAACGTAATCCAGGGGACTTGGAGTGGACGTCAAGAAATCAACAAGGAGGCCACGAGGCAGGGAGGCGCGCCCCCCACCCTTGTGGGCCCCTCGTGGCTCCACCGACCTACTTCTTCCTCCTATATATATCCATATACCCCGCAAACATCCAGGAGCACCACGAAACCCTATTTCCACCGCCGCAACCTTCTGTACCCAAGAGATCCCATCTTGGGGCCTGTTTCGGAGCTCCGCCGGAGGGGGAATCGATCACGGAGGGCTTCTACATCAACACCATAGCCTCTCCGATGATGTGTGAGTAGTTTACCTCAGACCTTCGGGTCCATAGTTATTAGCTAGATGGCTTATTCTATCTTTTGGATATCAATACAAAGTTCTCCTCGATCTTCTTGCAGATCTATTCGATGTAACTCTTTTTGCGGTGTGTTTGTCGAGATCCGATGAATTGTGGGTTTATGATCAAGTTTATCTATGAACAATATTTGATTCTTCTCTGAAATCTTTTATGTATGATTGGTTATCTTTGCAATTCTCTTCGAATTATCAGTTTGGTTACCTACTAGATTGATCTTTCTTGCAATGGGAGAAGTGCTTAGCTTTGGGTTCAATCTTGCGGTGTCCTTTCCAAGTGACGGCAGGGGCAGCAAGGCACATATTGTATTGTTGCCATCGAGGATAAAAATATGGGGTTTATATCATATTGCCTGAGTTTATCCCTCTACATCATGTCATCTTGCCTAATGCGTTACTCTGTTCTTATGAATTTAATACTCTAGATGCATGCTGGATAGCGGTCGATGTGTGGAGTAATAGTAGTAGATGCAGAATCATTTCAGTCTACTTGTCGCTGACGTGATGCCTATATACATGATCATGCCTACATATTCTCATAATTATGCACTTTTCTATCAATTGCTCGACAGTAATTTGTTCACCCACTATAATACTTATGCTATCTTGAGAGAAGCCACTAGTGAAACCTATGGCCCCCGGGTCTATCTTTTATCATATAAGTTTCCCATCTATTTTATTTTGCAATCTTTACTTTCAATCTATATCATAAAAATACAAAAAATATTTATCTTATTACTACTATCTCTATCAGATCTCACTCTCGTAAGTGACTGCGAAGGGATTGACAACCCCTTTATCACGTTGGTTGCGAGGTTCTTATTTGTTTGTGTAGGTACGAGGGACTTGCATGTAGTCTCCTACTGGATTGATACCTTGGTTCTCAAAAACTGAGGGAAATACTTATGCTACTTTGCTGCATCACCCTTTCCTCTTCAAGGGAAAACCAACGCAGTGCTCAAGAGGTAGCAAGAAGTATTTCTGGCGCCGTTGCTGGGGAGGTTGCACCAAGTCAAGTCAAGATTTGATCTCCCATCAACAAGCCATTTTTGGCGCCGTTGCCGGGGAGATCTACCACAAGTCAAGACACACAAAGTCTTATCCCTCGCATTATATTATTTGCCGTTTGCCTCTCTTTTTCCTCTCCCCCACTTCACCCTTGCCATTTTATTCTCCCTCTTTTTCTGTTCCCCTTCTCTTTTCTAGTTCGTTGCTTTTCGCTTGCTTCTTGTGTGCTTGTGTGTTGGATTATTTGTCACGATGGCTCAAGATAATACTAAATTGTGTGACTTTTCTAATACCAACAATAATGATTTTATTAGCACTCCGATTGCTCCTCTTAACGATGTTGAATCTTGTGAAATTAATACTGCTTTGCTGAATCTTGTCATGAAAGATCAGTTTTCTGGTCTTCCTAGTGAAGATGCCACTACCCATCTAAACAACTTTCTTGATTTGTGTGATATGCAAAAGAAGAAAGATGTGGATAATGATATTGTTAAATTGAAGCTATTCCCGTTTTCGCTTAGAGATCGTGCTAAAACTTAGTTTTCGTCTTTGCCTAAAAATAGTATGGATTCTTGGAACAAGTGCAAAGATGCTTTTATCTCTAAGTATTTTCCTCCCGCTAAGATCATCTCTCTTAGAAACGATATTATGAATTTTACGCAACTTGATCATGAACATGTTGCACAAGCTTGGGAGAGGATGAAATTAATGATACGTAATTGCCCTACACATGGTTTGAATCTTTGGATGATTATACAAAAAAATTATGCTGGATTAAATTTTGCTTCTAGAAATATTTTAGATTTGGCCGCGGGAGGCACTTTTATGGAAATCACTTTAGGAGAAGCTACTAAACTCCTAGATAATATCATGATTAATTATTCTCAATGGCACACTGAAAGATCTACTAGTAAAAATGTGCATGCAATAGAAGAAATTAATGTTTTGAGTGGAAAGATGGATGAACTTATGAAATTGTTTGCTAATAAGAGTGTTTCTTCTGATCCTAATGATATGCCTTTTTCTACTTTGATTGAGAATAATAATGAATCTATGGATGTGAATTTTATTGGGAGGAACAATTTTGGTAATAAAGCGTATAGAGGTAATTTTAATCCTGGGCCGTTTCCTAGTAATTCCTCTAGTAATTATGGTAATTCCTACAACAATTCTTATGGAAATTATAATAATATGCCCTATGATTTTGAATCTAATATTAAAGAATTTATTAGTTCGCAAAAGAGTTTCAATGCTTTGATTGTAGAAAAACTGTCTAAAATTGATGAGTTGTCTAGGAACGTAGATAGAATTTCTCTTGATGTTGATTCTTTAAAACTTATATCTATTCAACCTAAGCATGATATCAATGAGTCTCTCAAAGCCATGAGAATTTCCATTGATGAGTGCAAAGAAAGAACCGCTAGGATGCGTGCTAAAAAAGATTGCTTCATAAAAGCGTGTTCTTCTAGTTTTGATGATAATAAGGATGAAGATCTAAAAGTGATTGATGTGTCCCCAATTAAATATTTGTTTTGCAATATGAATCTTGATAATGATGGGACTGGAGATGAGTCAACTTTAGTTAAAAGGCGTCCCAATGATTCGGAGTTTTTAGATCTTTGATGCAAAAATTGATAAAAGTGGGATTGGAGAGGTCAAAACTTTACATAGCAATGAACACACTATTTTGGATTTCAAGGAATTTAATTAGATAATTGGTCTTTAATAGATTGTATTTCCTTGTTGCAATCCGTGCTAAATTCTCCGCATGCTTATAATCAAAATAAAGCTTTTGCTAAACATATCGTTGATGCTTTAATGCAATCTTATGAAGAAAAGCTTGAATTGGAAGATTCTATCCCTAGAAAAATTCATGATGGGTGGGAACCTACTATTAAAATTAAAATTAAAGATCATGAATGCTCTGCTTTATGTGATTTGGGTGCTAGCATTTCCACGATTCCAAAAACTTTGTGTGATGTGTTAGGTTTCCATGAATTTGATGACTGTTCTTTAAATTTGCATCTTGCGGAGTCCACTATTAAGAAACCTATGGGAAGAATCAATGATGTTCTTATTGTTGCAAATAGGAATTATGTGATAGCCTGGCTTAATAGGGATGATAGACTACTTATATTAATAAGGAATTCCTTCTTTTCCGGAAGCCCATTCGGACAGAACTCCAAAGTTAAGCGTGCTCAGCTTGGAGTAGTTTCAGGATGGGTGACCGACCGGGAAGTTACTCCCGGGTGCGCACGAGTGAGGACAAAGTGCGCATAAAAGACTAGTATTGATCTGTTGGGCCAGTCTAGATCCCGCTAGGAGTAACGACCACCAGCGGGTGTGTCCGGGGCGTTGCAAGTTGGTATCAGAGCTGACCCTAGCGGTTACACGGATGTTTGTAGACAGGTGCGTGGCCATGTTGTTCATGACGTTTGTGACCCGTCGTGGCACCCGGCATGACTCATGTACCGGAATGGATGCACACACATATGTCCCAAGAGGGAATGTTCTTGTGGCCCGACGAGGACGTCGGTTCCTCTGAGTGGGGGTGTATGTGATAGCCTGGCTTATTAGGGATGATAGACTACTCATATCAATAAGGAATTCCTTCTTTTCTGGAAGCTCATTCGGACAGAACTCCAAAGTTAAGCGTGCTCAGCTTGGAGTAATTTCAGAATGGGTGACAGACCGGGAAGTTGCTCCCGGGTGCGCACAAGTGCGGACAAAGTGCGCATAAAAGACTAGTATTGATCTGTGGGGCCAGTCTAGATCCCGCCAGGAGTAACGACCACCGGCGGGTGTGTCCGGGGCATTACAAATTATGTGCCCGTAGATTTCATTGTTCTTGATATTGATTGCAATCCTACATTTCCCATTATTCTTGGTAGGCCTTTCATTAGAACGATTGGTGCAATTATTGATATGAAAGAAGGGAATATTAGATTCCAATTTCCATTAAGGAAAGGCATGGAACACTTCCCTAGAAAGAAAATGAAATTACCTTATGAATCTATTATGAGATCCACTTATGGATTGCATACCAAAGATGATAATACCTAGATCTATCCTTGCTTTTATGCCTAGCTAGGGGCGTTAAACGATAGCGCTTGTTGGGAGGCAACCAAATTTTATTTTTGTTCCTTACTTTTTGGTTCTGTTTAGTAATAAATAATTCATCTAGCCTATGTTTAGATGTGGTTTGATGCTTTTAATTAGTGTTTGTGCCAAGTAGAACCTTTGGGAAGACTTGGGGAAAGTCTTTGCGATCTTGCTGTAAAAAACAGAAACTTTAGCACGCACGAGATTTGCTGCCATATTTTACTGGAGATTGTGATTAGGTTGATTCTTTTTGAAGATGATTAATAGATAAATTCCTCACGTCTAGCAATTTATTTTAGAATTTTTGGGTTTACAGAAGTATTGCAAAACCAACAGATTACTACGGACTATTCTGTTTTTGACAGATTCTGTTTTTCGCGTGTTGTTTGCTTATTTTGATGAATATATGGCTAGTATCGGAGGTTATGAACCATAGAGAAGTTGAAATACAGTAGGTTTAACACAAAATTAAATAAAGAATGAGTTCATTACATTACCTTAAGTGGTGGTTTGTTTTCTTATACTAACGGAGCTCATGAGATTTTCTGTTTAAGTTTTGTGTTTTGAAGTTTTCATGTTTTGGGTAAAGATCTGATGGATTATGGAATAAGGAGTGGCAAGAGCCTAAGCTTGGGAATTCCCAAGGCACCCCAAAGTAAAATTCAAGGAAAACCAAAAGCCTAAGCATGGGGATGCCCCGGAAGGCATCCCCTCTTTCGTCTTCTGCTATCGGTAACTTTACTTGAGGCTATATTTTTATTCACCACATGATATGTGTTTTGCTTGGAGTGTCTTGTATGATTTGAGTCTTTGATTTTTAGTTTAACACAATCATCCTTGCTGTACACACCTTTTGGGAGAGACACACATGAATTGGAATTTATTAGAATACTCTATGTGCTTCACTTATCTTTTGAGCTAGATACTTTTGCTCTAGTGCTTCACTTATATCTTTTTAGAGCACGGTGGTGGTTTTATTTTATAGAAATTATTGATCTCTCATGCTTCACTTATATTATTTTGAGAGTCCTTTATAACAGCATGGTAATTTTCTTTGGTTATGAAATTAGTCCTAATATGATAGGCATCCAAGATGGGTATAATAAAAACTATCATAAAAAGTACATTGGGTACTAGGAGAAGTTTGATACTTGATAATTGTTTTGAGATATAAAGATGGTGATATTACAGTTGTACTAGTTGAGTAGTTGTGAATTTGAGAAATACTTGTGTTTAAGTTTGCAAGTTCCGTAGCATGCATGTATGGTAACCGTTGTGTAACAAATTTGAAACATGAGGTGTTCTTTGATTGTCTTCCTCATGAGTGGCGGTCGGGGACGAGCGATGGTCTTTTCCTACCAATCTATCCCCCTAGGAACATGCCCGTAGTGCTTGGTTTTTTATGACTTTTAGATTTTTGGAATAAGTATGTGAGTTCTTTATGACTAATGTTGAGTCCATGGATTATACGCACTCTCACCCTTCCATCATTGCTAGCCTCTTCGGTACCGTGCATTGCTCTTTCTCACCTTGAGAGTTGGTGCAAGCTTCACCGGTGCATCCAAACCTCGTGATATGATACACCCTATCACACATAAACCTCCTTATATATTCCTCAAAACAGCCACCATACCTACATATTATGGCATTTCCATAGCCATTCCGAGATATATTGCCATGCAACTTTCCATCGTTTCATTTATGACACATTTCATCATTGTCATATTGCTTTGCATGATCATGTACTTGACATCATATTTCTGGCAAAGCCACCATGCATAATTTATCATACATGTCACTCTTGATTCATTGCACTTCCTGGTACACCGCTGGAGGCATTCATATAGAGTCATATTTTGTTCTAGTATCGAGTTGTAATCATTGAGTTGTAAATAAATAGAAGTGTGATGATCATCATTAATGTCTCAAATAAAAAAAGAAAGGCCAAAAAAAAGAAAGGCCCAAAAGAAAAAAAAGGGAAAGAAATAAAGAGGGGCAATGCTACTATCCTTTTTTTCCACACTTGTGCTTCAAAGTAGTACCATGATCTTTATGATAGAGAGTCTCTTGTTTTGTCATTTTCATATAATAGTGGGAATTTTTCATTATAGAACTTGGCTTGTATATTCCAACAATGGGCTTCCTCAAATGCCCTAGGTCTTCGTGAGCAAGCAAGTTGGATGCACACCCACTTAGTTTGTTTTGTTGAGCTTTCATACATTTATAGCTCTAGTGCATCCATTGCAGGGCAATCCCTACTCCTTGCATTGACATCAATTGATGTGCATCTCCCTCGCCCATTGATTAGCCTCGTCGATGTGAAACTTTCTCCTTTGTCCTCTCCACATAACCTCCATCATGTTATTCTATTCCACCCATAGTGCTATATCCATGGCTCACACTCATGTATCACGTGAAAGTTGAAAAAAGTTTGAGATTACTAAAGTATGAAACAATTTCTTGGCTTGTCATCGGGTATGCATGATGAGAGCATTCTTGTGTGACAAAAATGGAGCATGACCAAACTATATGATTTTGTAGGGATGAACTTTCTTTTGCCATGTTATTTTGAGAAGACACGATTGCTTAGTTAGTATGCTTGAAGTATTATTATTTTCATGTCAATATTAAAATTTTGTCTTGAATCTTTCGGATATGAATATTCATGCCACAATAAAGAACATTGAGAATTATGCTAGGTAGCATTCCACATCAAAAAGTCTGTTTTTATCATTTACCTACTCGAGGACGAGCAGGAATTAAGCTTGGGGATGCTTGATACGTCTCCAACATATCTATAGTTTTTGATTGTCCCATGCTATTATATTATCTATTTTGGATGTTAATGGGCTTATTTATACACTTTTATATTATTTTTGGGACTAACCTACTAACCCAAGGCCCAGTGCAAATTGGTGTTTTTTTGCCTAGTTCAGTGTTTCACAGAAAAGGAATATCAAACGGAATCCAAACGGAATGAAACCTTCAGGAGAGTTATTTTTGGAACAAACGTGATCCAGGGGACTTGGAGTGGACGGCAGGAAATCAACGAGGAGGCCACGAGGTAGGGAGGCGTGCCTGCCCCCCTAGGCGCGCCCCCACCCTCGTGGGCCCCTCATGGATCCACCGACCTACTTCTTCCTCTTATATATATATATATCCATATACCCCCAAAACATCCAGGAGCACCACGAAACCCTATTTCCACCGCCGCAACCTTCTGTACCCAAGAGATCCCATCTTGGGGCCTGTTTCGGAGCTCCGCCGGAGGGGGAATCGATCACGGAGGGCTTCTACATCAACACCATAGCCTCTCCGATGATGTGTGAGTAGTTTACCTCAAACCTTCAGGTCCATAGTTATTAGCTAGATGGCTTCTTCTCTCTCTTTGGATCTCAACACAAAGTTCTCCTCGATCTTCTTGGAGATCTATTCGATGTAACTCTTTTTGCGGTGTATTTTTCGAGATCCGATGAATTGTGGGTTTATGATCAAGCTTATCTATGACCAATATTTGATTCTTCTCTGAAATCTTTTTATGTATGATTGGTTATCTTTGCAAGTCTCTTCGAATTATCAGTTTGGTTTGGCCTACTAGATTGATCTTTCTTGCAATGGAAGAAGTGCTTAGCTTTGGGTTCAATCTTGCGGTGTCCTTTCCCAGTGACAGCAGGGGCAGCAAGGCACATATTTTATTGTTGCCATATCCCTCTACATCATGTCATCTTGCCTAATGCGTTACTCTATTCTTATGAACTTAATACTCTAGATGCATGCTGGATAGCGGTCGATGTGTGGAGTAATAGTACTAGATGCAGAATCATTTCGGTCTAATTGTCGTGGACATGATGCCTATATACATGATCATGCCTAGATATTCTCATAATTATGCACTTTTCTATCAATTGCTCCACCAGTAGAAAACAGGGCTATGGTCCAGGCCGGCTCAGCCCATTAGTTCAGTCTAGAACCGGGACTAATGTGAGCATTGGTCCCGGTTCAGTCTAGAACCGGGACTAATGTGAGCATTGGTCCCGGTTCGTGCGGCTAAGGCATTAGTCCCGGTTCACTCGGGCCCTTTAGTCCCGGTTTAAGACATGAACCGGGACTAAAGGGTGCGATGACCTTTAGTCCCGATTCGTGCCTCAAACCGGGACTAAAGATTAGACCTTTAGTCCCGGTTTGAGGCACGAACCGGGACTAATGGGGTTGAGACCTTTAGTCCCGGTTCGTGCCACGAACTGGCACTAAAGGTCCCATTTTCAAACTCTACCCCCCTCCCCCGGTGGATCGCCTTTTCAGTTTTAAAAAAAATAAAAGAAAATAATGGAATTGTCAAAAAAATAAAAGAAAATAAGTTTCTCATGTGATCATGTGATATGTGGTCTAATGTTGGGGAAATATTGCAAATGTGAATTTTGACTTTATTTGCAAAATCTCTCTGAAATTTGTAAAAATGGGCATAACTTTTGCATACTAACTCGGATGAAAAAGTTTTTTATATGAAAAATCATCTACTCGAAAAGTTACATCCAAATTTAACAGGGGGGGATCCCGTTAAACATTTTCAAAATCCTCAAAAACCTAATAGAAAAAAGTTACGGGGCTTTTAAGATCTAGAGTGGAAAAAATTGAAAAATATTCAAACAGTGGGCAAAGTGTGGTCAAACAATGGTCAAACTAATTATTCTAGAATATTAGTGTTACTAAATAATAATTTTAGTTATTTCAATTTTGGTCAAATCTGGTCAAACTGTGGTCAAACTGTGGTCAAACTATGGTCAAACTAATTATTCAAGAAATATTAGTGTTACTAAATAATTATTGTTTTTTAAAACAATAGTTTCAAACTCAAACAGTGAAATGTGTCACTTCATGCTCAAGCAAAATTCCTGAAGGTTAATAGGATTGACATCTTACTATTGTCAGGAAAACAACAAGTGCAGACTTGGAGCGAGGGAGAATAGAACCCGGAAGTTAAGCGTGCTCAGGCTGGGGGAGGGGGAGGATGGGTGACCGTTCGAGTAGTTAGATGATTTGGAATGATGAGGGGTGATTAGAGGATAAATTGAGAAGTGATGAGGGGTGGTGATTACAGACTAGAGGTTAAAATAATTCAGAAGTTTGAAAATAAAAAAAATTCAAAAAAAAATTCATCATAAAATTTCCTTTAGTCCCGGTTGGTGTTACCAACCGGGACTAAAGGTGGAGCTCCACGTGGCCGCGCCCTTTAGTCCCGGTTCAGGAACCGGGACTAAAGGCCCTTACGAACCGGGACTATAGGCCCTTTTTCTACCAGTGACCAGTGCTCGACAGTAATTTGTTCACCCACTGTAATACTTATACTATCCTGAGAGAAGCCACTAGTGAAACCTATGGCCCCCGGGTCTATCTTTTATCATATAAGTTTCCCATCTATTTTATTTTGCAATCTTTACTTTCAATCTATATCATAAAAATATCAAATATATTTATCTTATTATTACTATCTCTATCAGATCTCACTCTCGTAAGTGACCGTGAAGGGATTGACAACCCCTTTATCGCGTTGGTTGCGAGGTTCTTATTTCTTTGTGTAGGTACGAGGGACTTGCGTGTAGTCTCCTACTGGATTGATACCTTGGTTCTCAAAAACTGAGGGAAATATTTATGCTACTTTGCTGCATCACCCTTTCCTCTTAAAGGGAAAACCAACGCACTGCTCAAGAGGTAGCAGTCTTCAATGGGATGTCAAATTGGAGGGTGTGCAGTCAGAAACTCGCATGGGCACGCACCTGCCCAGCGGTGCTAGCTGCCCGATTGCCTTGCGACCCACAAAGTTATTGGATCCCACACGAGGGCACAACAAGTTTTAAGTTACAGTTTCTGAAACTTACGATTTAGTCAGTCAGTGGTTTGAAACTTACATTTTTTTCCGAAACATACCAAGTTTCACAAGTCGAAACTTAACAAAGTATGAAAAACTCGTTAAAACGTAATCAGAATGCATCTCATTTGAAACCCTCATCATAAAAAACACAAATATTCAAACGAATTTATACTTTTGGTTCAAGATATGAAAGACTGAAAATTGGAAGCCAAAAGAAAAGAGGGTGTCCTACAAACCCTGTGCTGCAAATCCCGTCCTGGTGTGCAGTATAATGTTTTGAAGTTCAGGGTTGTGTCTTAAACATATTGGTAAGGTTGGTTTTCTTTTTTAAAAAAACTTCATATCTATTCATCAACCATTAAGGTAGGACAAAGAACATCAGAAGTAAAAAATACATCCACGTCTATAGACCACCTAGCGACGACTACAAGCATTGGAGCAAGCCAAAAGTGCGCCGCCGTCATCGCCCCTCCCTCATCGGAGCGGCCAAACCTTGTTGTAGTAGACAGTTGAAAAGTCGTCGTGCTAAGACCCTATAAAATCAGTGCATCAGAACAACAACCGCCGCCAATGAAGAGAAGTGTAGATTGAAAGGATCCAACCTATAGACACACAAACACACGAGAACGAAGATCGGATCCACATCCACATGAATCCACCAAAGACAAACGCCCACAGAATCCCACGAGATCCACCAGAGAAAAACCTACACACGCCCTCTGACGATGCTAGAAACATCACCAGAACGGGGGCTAGACGAGGAGGACCTTATTCCATATACATAGAGCTGATGACGCCTCACATATCTGAGCAGGACACAAACCCTAAAAAACTCAAAGAAACATAAAAAACGGAGCCCCCCACCAACAATGGCCAGGATCCATGGCGCCTCCATGGTCTTATGACCACATGAGACGTGGTAGATCGGCGGTGACGCCTGCGGGGAGGCAAGAGAAACCCTATCACGTTGGGTGTAGGGTATGAGCGACCGCCGTGTGCTAGTCGACTAGTTTCTACGTATTGGTGAGGTTGGTTTAACGGTGAGCTTATCTTGAACGAAAAATATAATCCTTGTCAAAAAATGTACCCCATCTAAAAAACCAAGCAAATATAATCCAATTTAATTTGGAAGCACTGGTCTTTTCCTCAGTCCATTCATGCCGCTGTTGAATATTCTATGTATGTGCGTGTTCATCGAAGTCTAATATGAGACTACAATTAGCCTCTAGTAACATCCCCTATAAATAATGTAGATGCAAAAATAACTAACATTTGCATTTCCAAGGCCAAAAACACACCTCCAATAGATGATGTAAATGAAAAAAAGTTACATCTTCATTCCAGGAGAGGTAAAATACAACATGTGGAGATGCAAATTTGTATCGCCACCTACAAGAGATGTAAAATCGGCGGCCACGCGCCAACCACCCAACTGGCTTCACTTCCTTTCCCCCATCCCATTCTTCTTCCTCCCACCTCCTGCTGCATTGTCGTCGCCGCCGGCCCACCAACCACGCCATGCCACCACCTCCTGCGCTAGATCCGCTGCTCCTCCCTCGCCGCCCAACGCTCCTCCGCCGCCGCTCCGCCATTGATCATCGGCCTGATCCCCATTGCTGCCACCCTGATTCGCCGCCTCCGCCAACCAGACGCGGCTCCACTGCCGCTCGGACTCTCCCCCTATTTGCATTGTCCCGCCGCCACCCTGATCGCACTGCCGTACCGCCATCCCGACGCCACTGCCCTGATTCGCATTGCCGCACTGCCGTCCCAACGTCGCCACCCTACCGTTGCCGCGCCGATTCGTCCGCCGCATGACAGCCACCACCCCGCTGTCGCCATGCTGCCGAACAAGCTCTCAAAGATCAAGACGGGATTCTTTGACGTGCGGGCAATGCCATCTGGCAAATTGAAGGCTGCGTTCTCCAACGCCGGCCGCCGCTTCTAGCTCGGCACCTACACCACTGTCGCCATGGTCGCGCGTGCATACAACATGGAAGTGTGGCGGGCCGGGAGGCCGAAGACGGACCTCAACTTCCTGGAGATTGAGACCGGGGCGGATGCGGAGTTCCTCGTCCCTGAGGGCATTAAGACGGACGAGATAAAGAAGATGAACAAGAGGCCGGCCATTGCGTTGGTCCCGGTGATAGCGACGAGGCGGCGATAGCGAGGTTTGCGCGGGAGCATCCGGAGTATGTCCAGGCCGAGCAGAAGTACTTATAGAAGCGCGATACCGAGCAGCAGAATAAGGGGGTGAAGGAGGACAAGGCCGGCCCCTCGACGGTGGTCCACGTTGAGTCCTTCGAGGAGGACGATAAAGAGTTCTAGGGGCCCTCGGAAGAGGACAAGGAGGAGTACTGGATGCCCTCAGACGATGAGTAGTTTGAAGTAGTCATTTATTTTATATTTTTAATTAGAATTATGTTTGAGTATGTCTGAAATGAAATAGTAGTCAAAGTTTCTAGTTTTTTACATCTTCACTTTGAACCATCTATTGGAGTTGCACTTTTACATCTTCAATATGCATCATCTGATGAAGTTGCCTCTTTTTTAAAGATGTAAAATGCATTTTTTGATGATGTAAATTTTACATCTATTGGTTTTACAACTTCAAATTTGCATCATCTATTGAAGATGCTCGCATATGATCTCCGTTCGTCATTGTCCAACATCACAGCTTGTCTTCCGCCGGCAATAGGCTATGGATTTGTATACGTCATATCAGAGATGATGGAATAAGAAAACTTTCGGTGACCTAAAAGAATCTGGGTTAATGAGATCCTAAGGCATGTCATGGATATGTTAATGAGACGACGCTTAGCGAACACGGCCCGGGTAACCCGCCTTACCGGAGCACGACCACGAGGTAGCGCCAAACCAGATGGCGCCGCCGGTGGCTTAGCTATGATGCAAAGTGGTTGTAGTCCGTGAAGAAGGACGACCGAACAAATTTGAATTGTTCCTTGATTCATTGACTAACTTACTGGCCATCCTCATCTCCCCCATGTTGTTCCCACTGGCACGCAGTTCCACTTGAGCTAGCTAAGTCCACATGTATATTTGATTTGCATGCTATAGGATATGCAAGACCCAATAGTTTACATGAACTCACTTGTACGTTCATGTTGCACAAATTTGATCATTCGAGAGGAGAATTAACTATTTTTTGCCCGAAAAAATACACACTCTGTTCCGAAATATAAGATGTTTTGTCAATTCGATTTAAACTGGCAAAACTACTTATACTTGGAAACAGATGTAGTACTAATTAACTTACTGTAAACAATAGTAGTTGTCCTACAGCACAAGTCACACAATTTGTTGCACAAATATGATTATTTTAAAATTTCTCGTTGGACCAAAAGATTTCCAAAGAATAAGTAGACAAAACATGATCTCTAGACGACGGGTGCAAGCAAGTTAGTCGTGCGAGCGAGCGAGCGACGGACGAGACGAGGCATGGGCCAGCCATGTCCAGGTGCAAGCCCAAGGACATTGCACCACTCATTTACGAGGCACCCTTGAGAAAAATCTAGAAGGTGTGGGAACGTATCAAGGACAATGCTTGGATTTTAAAGATAAGGCCGGACACTGTGGTATCCAGTGGCGGAGTCAGGAAATGTGGATCAGGAGGGCCAAGTGCCGTCAAAGTAGGTTAAGGAGGGCCAAAGCATAGGAAAATAGACTTTTAGCATCAAAATATTGCTAATTATGCACTGTTCATCAGTGAATTAGCAGCAAATTCCCAATGTCAGGGGGGGCCAGGGCCCCTGCTGGTCCCCCTGTCTCCGCCACTGGTGGTATCCATCAACCAAATAAGGGAATTCTTTATCCTTTGGATGCTTGTGCATGACGTCAATCCTGCCGAGCACACCAAGGACGACATCATATGGAAGCACACGACTAATGGGCAATACTCGGCCGCCTCCGCATATAAGGCGCAATTCTTGGGCATGGTTAACTCTCCCATGGAGCAAATGGCGTGGAAGGCTTAGGCACCGTCAAAGGTCAAGTTCTTTGCTTCGCTTGCTTTACAAGACCGGATTTGGTTGGCGGGTAGCTTGGACAAGAGCAGGATGCAAAACTGTGGTCGTTGCCTTCTCGTGGGAGGGAGCAAGAAACAGTGGCTCACCTTTTCTTCAAGGGCCGCTACACCATCAGGCTTTGGAGATTGGTCATCGACAAGCTGAGTCTGGACCATATCGATGCTTCTACTTGGCACTTAGAAGCCTCGGTCATGGATTGATGGGCGAACAGGACCAACTTGGGCACCCCCAGCAGGAAGGGGATGGCCTCTCTCACAATGCACGTTTCATGGACCATCTAGAACGGAGAGGAACGCACGAGTCTTCCATCACATGAGCGCGCCGCCGCCGATCCTACTCAACAACATTCTTACCGAGGCTAGACATTGGGTTAAGGCGGGAGCTAAGAAGCTAGGGGACATTTTAGTACGTGAGTAATTGTCATGTGACATGTTACGGTGGGTTGTAAACAAACAAACTCTATTTCTCTCTTAATTAATTGATGAGGCAAATATTTTGTCACCGTTATAAAAAAATGTCCACGCGCCTGGGCGTTGTAGGAACAAACTGACGCTTAACATGCTGAATAGGAGGTCACCTGACGACTTCTACGAATTCAGAGTGGATCCTCCATAGAAGGCTTCGAATTAATTAGGCCAGGCCCATTAACAATTCAAATCTGGCTAGCCCATCACACGTGCATTTGTGCTTGTGATGTCCTCCGTGCCTCCGTTCTATATTATATATTAGTACATCTATTTGGGCAACAATTAATATAAGACAGAGGGAGTAGCTTCCAAGTGTCCAGACTAGATATCCTAAAAAGAGTGTCCAAACTATTTAGATTGGTCAACTCAAAATAAAATCACTTAGAATTTTCATTAAAATTATATCAGTTCTGCAATTGTATACTAAATAGTCCCTCCGTTTACAAATATAAGATGTTCTAACTTTTTTGTGAATTGAATGTACATAGACACATTTTGGTGTGTTTGTTTACTCATTTCCGTCTATATATAGTTCATATTGAAATATCTAAAACATATTATATTTGTTAATTGAGGGAGCATTTACTAAAAATAACGATGAAAGTGGTATCTTGGAGACTATGTCCATATTTTAGAACGACATCAAGCTGTAGTTAACTCAGTATATATGAAAAATTAACAATCGAAAATTAGTGGAGTAAAAATACTCCACTAAGTTTTACTCGGCCAGATACTCCTCTATGTTTTAGGGATCAGCTAGAGTTGCTCTAACGGATATAACGAATCCGGTAGGTGCGGTTTAGGGGAGTAAAACCGAATGTTCACTACTGTGCTTTTTGACGAGATGCTCTAAACCTCTGACTATCCGCGAATCGTCGCTAAAACCATCCCATTTTTGCCGCCAAAACACATTCCTTGAAATGGCACACTTTTTTTTTTGAAGGAAAGAAGGGCTTCGCACCCCTCCGATTTTCATTACTGAAAACCATAACATTCAAAGCTACACGGACAAACTAAAAAGAATAGAAAAAAGGACAAACGGCAATGAAGCTACTCCCAGCTCAGGCTGGGATAGGGGCACACGAAGTGAGAACGCATCATACAGGGGGCTATAGTTGGCGTGCCTTAGCGTACGAACTAGGAGCTTTCGACTTTGAAGCAACAAGTCACCCTTGGAAATTCTGTAGAGATAATATTTGATATACAGCCTGCCCAAACTAATCATCCTTGGAGCACATGGCGCCACAGAAGGTTATTCCCTTGGTGCATATTGTATCCTCTGGCAGTTTATGGGATAATTGCCTTCCCCTGAAACTTGTTCTTCGTGATAGATTCATGGCATGTTACGCTGGACGCCAATCATGGACGATTGAACGGCCTCGGCGACATCTATTTCCTTCTCCATTTTTTGTGCTTTGACTTGTCCGTTTAGCCACGTCTGAATCAGTTGATAACTGAGGCGGTTGTATTGAGACGGTAGTTAGCACATGCATCTGCACATAGATAACAGGTTGTCACACGTCGACATGCACCCAAGACTACGTAACCGGCCGGCCGGCATATGTATAAATACAAGGATTTTGAGAACATATACACATCATCCGTCCATTACCTCGACATAGATTGCTAGTACTGAAACATTCTTGTCCGTAGCCACTTAATTGGAGCTTAATTTGATCGTGCAATTGGTTAAGGTCCATGGCGATCAGGTCTTTGCTGCTCCCTCTGGCCCTGCTGGCTCTCGCAGCTTGCTCGGCGGCGGTGGCTAACCTAGAGATCGGCTTCTATAGCAAGACATGCCCAGACGCCGAGAAAATCGTCCGCGAGGAAATGATCAAGATCATCGCTGCCGCGCCCAGCCTCGCTGGTCCGCTCCTCCGTCTCCATTTCCACGACTGTTTTGTCAGGGTACGTTACTTTGCCTGTTCTCGTATTACTGCTGCTATTGATCATGAATTGCATGCTTACATGCAACGTAAATTAAATTGCACGGTTGTGACGCATCTGTCCTCCTCGAATCCACCGAAGGCAACGTGGCGGAGAAGGACGCCAAGCCGAACAAGAGCCTGCGAGGGTTTGGCTCGGTGGAGCGGGTGAAGGCCAAGCTCGAGGCTGCGTGCCCGGGCATCGTCTCCTGCGCCGATGTGCTCACCCTCATGTCCCGCGACGCCGTCGTGCTGGCCATGGGCCCCTTCTGGCCAGTGGCGTTGGGAAGGAGAGACGGAAGGGTGTCCAGTGCCACGGAGGCCAGCAAAGAGTTGCCCCAGCCTCCGGCAACGTCCCTCTGCTCACCAAGATCTTTGCCTCCAAGGGCCTAGACCTCAAGGACCTCGTCGTGTTCTCCGGCGCCCACACGCTCGGCACGGCGCACTGCCCGTCTTTCGCTGACCGGCTCTACAACAGCACCGGCGAGAACGATGCCTATGGCGTCGTCGACCCGTCTCTGGACAGCGAGTACGCCGACAAGCTAAGGCTCAAGTGCAAGAGCGTTGATGACCGTACTATGCTGTCGGAGATGGACCCCGGGAGCTTCAAGACCTTCGACACCAGCTACTACCGCCACGTCGCCAAGCGGAGGGGCCTCTTCCGCTCCGATGCCGCGCTCCACTTCGACAACACCACCAGGGATTACGTCCAGCGCATCGCCACCGGCAAGTTCGACGGCGAGTTCTTTAAGGACTTCAGCGCGTCCATGATCAAGATGGGCGACGTGGGTGTGCTCACCGGAGCCGAGGGAGAGATCAGGAAGAAGTGCTACGCCCCCAACTAGCGTCTGTTGATTTTTAGTTAGTTGTTATAACTGCACTGCATCTCTGTCTGATATTATCTACTGTAGTGTGATGTATTATTGTCAGTGGTATTTAGTAAATTATTTCGTCGCCAAGGTCCATGGTCTTAGCTACGTACATGCTACACAAATGCATGTATGGCAGTATTGTTTTCTTGTGTCATTGTGTGCTGTGCACATAAACCTAGCTAACTGATCAAGGATAGCAAGTCATCTTTAGCGGAATGAAAAGATATAAGTCCACTTAGGATAGTACTCCCTCTGTAAATTTAAATGCTCTTATATTTCTTTACGGAGGGAGTAAGTCAATCACTGTTTTGGAGTTCAAGGTTGAGTCTTAAACATAGTGGTAAGTTGAAAGCTGTACAGTGGACTTATCTCTAATGAAAATATAATCCTTATAAAAAATGAACCTTGCCTGAGAAAACAAATGAGTATAATCCAATTTAATTTGGAAACACTAGTGTGTTTTCCTAAGTCTATACATGGCGCTGTTTAATTAAAGAAAGTTCTTATTCTATGTAAGTACGTCACGGTGTAAGGCCTCCTTTAGTTTTACATGAATTTTGTAAGAATTTTGTAGGATAGGATTTCTATAGAAAACATTTCCTTTTGAGTCATTTGCTTTGTATGGATGAATTCCTATTCGTATGTAAAATTGGTTTCTATTCAAAGGAAAAAAATAGCTAGGACCTAATGAAAAATATTCATATCCTACGGACCAAATGATTTCTTTTCTATAAAAAGTGATATACATGGCATCCCATTTACGATGACTTTTCTATATTCCTATAATTAATATTGAGATAATTCATGACGAGATAATTCATAATAATGAGATAATTCATACTGCATTATTGCTGAGTCAACACTTCCAATTCCATATTGCACTTCTCTAATAATAAGATAATTCATAACGCAAACCAGTTGGGAGTTTCCCTAGGTAGCAACGATGTTGAAGTTGCTAAGTCCGTTAATGATCTCTTGGACCTTGAAGCGGAGCGCGCTTTAGAGATGATTAGAAATCTAGCGGCTGTTAAACCTATGAACGATTCTGATGTAGATGCTTTGGGGGTAAATGTGCTTGATAGCTTTTGTGCGGATCTGGCACCATCTCTTCCTGAGAATGAGGAAGATGAATATTCTACTTCCCCAAGTGATTCCATTATTGCTGAGTCCCAGGTGGAGGTGCCCACCGAGCTTGGTTGTGGGGACCGGGTAGAGGACCAAAATAGACCTAAACGCAAGTGGAATTGTAGGATTTATCCGGCGTCAGCCGTGCGTAGAAGTGCTAGGATCCGAACTGCTAAAAAATTTCATCATGAAATATGAAAGGAATTTTCTGGAATAGCGGAGGTCTTAAGGAGTTGGCTAAAAGAAGATTTTTAGCGGATGCCACTATTGAGGACAAATTGGATTTTATTGCCCTTTCAGAAACTAGAAGGGACAATTTCACCCCCCCTCCCAATTCCTTAGTACTCTATCGGGAGGGGTGGACTTTGATTGGCATTGTTTACCTCCAAGAGGAAGATCCGGTGGGATCTTACTTGGGGTGAATTGTTATTCGTTGGAAGCTAGGAATGTCATAATGGGAGACTTTGCGGTTAAGTTTCGGGTTCAGTCAAAGGCTGATGAGTTTAATTGGGCTTTGGTGGCGGTATATATGGAGCCGCGCAACCAGGAGTTAAACCAGATTTTTTTTTGGCGGATTTACTACGTATTTGTGGTAATGAGCAACTCCTCATCCTGGTTGGGGGTGATTTTAACATTATCCGTAGACGGGAGGAAAAAAACAATGATAACTTTGACAACAGATGGTCGTTCATGTTTAATACAATTATAGAAAGTCTAGATCTTCGAGAGATTGAGCTTTCTGGTAGGAAGTTCACTTGGGCCAATACTTTACCGGTTCCGACCTTTGAGAAATTAGACTGGGTCCTAGCGAGCGTCGAATGGGAACATAAGTTTCCCCTTGTGACAGTCCAAGCGCTTTCTCGCGCAATCTCCGATCATACCCCTCTGTTGGTTGACTCAGGAGAGCCAACGCATGTGGGGAACAAGAGTACGTTTTCTTTCGAATCGGCGTGGTTTGAAAGAGAAGGGTTCCTGGATCTAATAGCAAGAGAATGGGCTAAAGATTCAGGAGGAAGAACGAGTGTTGAGCGGTGGCAAAATAAGATCAGGCACTTGAGGCAATTCTTGTGGGGCTGGGCTAAAAATCTTAGTGGGTTATATAAGGCGGAGAAAGAAAGGCTCCTGATGCTGATTCAATCCCTAGACTTAAAAGTTGAGTCCTCCATATTAGATACCAGAGAACTGGAAACTAAAGTAGAGGTGGAGTTAAGATTGAAAGAACTGCTCCGTGAAGAGGAATTGAAGTGGGCTTTGCGAGCTAAAGTTCACAAAATCGTCTAAGGAAATGACAACACGCAATTCTTCCACATGATTGCCAATGGCAAGCACCGAAAGAAGCGAATATTTCAGCTTGAGAAGACAAGGGAACGATTTTAGGGCAGGAGAATCTTAAGTTATATATCACCAATTACTACAGGCAACTGTTTGGGCCTCCTGAGGACAATTTTGTTTCTTTGGATGAGTCGAGGGTTGAGGATGTCCCTCGGCTTGCAGTTGACGAGAATGACAGGTGTTTGAAGCAATATCCCAAATGAAAAATAATAAAGCTCCAGGCCCGAATGGTTTCCCGGCGGAGTTCTATAAAAAATGTTGGCACATCATAAAGGGGGACTTGCTCCCGATGTTCCAGGATTTCTTCTTGGGACAGTTGTAGTTGTTCCACTTGAATTACGGCACTAAAACCCTGCTTCCTAAGAAAACAGAGGATATGAGGATTGTGCAATTTAGGCTGATCCGTCTTCTTAACGTTAGCTTTAAGATCTTTACCAAAGTTGGGACTACCAGGATTACACAGACTGCGCATTCTGTGGTGCAGCCGTCCCAAACCGCTTTCATGCCGGACAGGAACATCCTAGAAGGGGTTGTGGTTTTGCATGAAATGCTCCATGAAATCCGCACGAAAAACTAGATGGGGTGGTTTTCAAAGTGGATTTTGAGAAGGCGTGCGACAGGGTAAAATGACCATTTCTTCAACAAGCTTTGTGCATGAAAGAATTTGATCAGGCCTGGAGAGACCAGGTAGACTCGATCATGCAAAAGGGGGTGTTGGAATCAGAGTAAATGATGACATAGATCATTATTTCCAGACGCACAAGGGTCTGTGACAAGGAGATACGATGTCGCCGATCCTGTTCAACATTGTCGTTGATATGTTGACAATCCTAATTGGAAGGGCCAAGGAAGATGGTCAAGTAGGTGGCCTCGTCTCGCATTTAGTTGAAGGGGGAGTGTCTATCCTACAGTACGCGGATGATACTATCATCTTCATGGAGCATGATCTGGCTAAAGCGAGAAACATGAAGTTGGTTTTATGTTTGTTTGAACAATTATCGGGGTTGAAGATTAACTTCCACAAAAGTGAATTGTTCTGCTTTGGAAGAGCTAAAGAAGAACAACAAGCTTACAAAGAACTTTTCGGGTGTGAATTGGGATCTCTACCCTTCACGTATTTGGGTATACCAATCCACCATCGCAAGCTTTCTAACAAAGAGTGGAAGAGCATTGAGAACCGATTTGAGAAAAAACTGAGCTGCTGGAAGGGCAAGCTCATGTCATACGGAGGATGATTGATTTTGATTAATTCGGTTCTCACAAGTATGCATATGTTTTTATTGTCCTTTTTCGAAGTACCTGTCGGGGTACGAAAGAGGCTAGATTTCTATCGATCGCGATTCTTTTGGCAGAGCGACGATTTAAAAAGAAAGTACAAACTTGCTAAATGGGATATCATCTATAGGCCAAAAGACCAAGGGGGTCTAGGCATTAAAAATTTAGAGGTGAAGAACAGATGTCTTCTCAGCAATTGGCTGTATAAGTTATCATTAGAGACGGATGGCACATGGGCACAGATTCTTCGTAATAAGTACCTACAGTCCAAAACCTTGCCTAGGTGATGGTAAGACCGACTGATTCGCCTTTTTGGAAGGGACTCATGCGAGTAAAAGAAGCCTTTTTCAATAGGAAAAAATTTGTAGTTGGCAATGGTACTTACACAAGATTCTGGGAGGATACATGGCTAGGGGAGACGCCCCTTGCAATTCAATACCCTTCTCTCTATAGTATTGTTCAGCGAAGAGACGCTTACATTGCAACAGTACTACAGTCAAATCCTCTTAATATTCAATTCAGGAGAACGCTAGTGGGGCAACGTTGGGAAGCTTGGCTCCATCTTGTGAGAAGATTGATGGACATCCAACTCTCCCAACAGCCAGATCACTTACACTGGAAACTAGCTAACAATGGGGAGTTTTCGGTTAAATCCATGTATTTGGATATTATCAACACTAGCGTTATTCCTAATTCGAAGCATGTCTGGAAAGTCAAAGTGCCTTTAAAAATCAAAGTGTTTATGTGGTTTGTCCATGAACAGGTTATCTTCACTAAAGACAATGTGGCAAAACGCAATTGGTTGGGTTCTGAAAGATGTAGTTTTTGTGATAGTGATGAATCAATCAAACACCTCTTTCTCGATTGCCCACCGGCAAAGATTTTGTGGAGCTCGGCCCACATAGCTTTTAATATTTCTCCTCCAAATTCCATCAACACGTTATTTGGGACGTGGTAAGATGGGATTGACGTAGTAACTTCGAGGCATATCCGTGTAGGAGTATGTGCTTTGCTATGGGCAATTTGGAACTGCAGAAATGATTTGGTTTTTAATAGAACAACGAATATTCATTTCTTGCAGGTTATCTACAGGGCCACTGAACTTATCCATATGTGGTCGCTACTCACTCCGACGGAGGCCAGGGAGCATTTGGTTACTGGATCTATCCGATGGGAGATGGTAGCTCGGGATTTATTCAACCGGTTTGGATGGCGGTCATGTAATAGGATAGGTGTTTAGTTTCCTATCTATTGTATTTTCCTGCCGGTTGTGGCTGTCTGGTTTTCTACTTTTGTGCTCTGTGTTGAGCCCAACCTTTTTTTGTTTGTTTGAGACTACAAGACTATTGTTGGATCTTTTGTTTTTTAATAATATGGCTGTATGCATCGTTCTGATGCAGAGGCCAGGGCAAACCCCCTTTTTGAAAAAAATCCTATAATTAATATTTTTATTCTGTGAAACAAAAGAGCCCTTATTTGAGACTAGGCCCCAGTTATTTTGGCCGATTCCCTCATAATCTTCATCTTAGGATCAACCCTCCATCCAGCTTCTCTCAGAATCTTGTATCCATATATTTTTTACAATCCTAGCTCTTCATATCCAAACTAGTTAGGATTGTAAAAAATGAATTTAAGGTTCTGGGAGAAGCTGGGTCCATTCTCAAGATTATGGGAGAATCAAGCAAAAGAACTGGGCCTACAAGTTAGCCCCTAAGGCATAACATCACAGCTTGTCTCCTATAGAGAATGATTTGGTGCATTGATAATTTATTGATCGTTCACTAGGCACATATATATAGGTACAAGGGGTGTGACTGGTATCTTGTCTCCTAAGATACACGTACATACAGACGGAGATAGACACTACATGTACTGCATACGAAACCTAGACCTACGTACATGTACACATGTTCAACACCCCCCCCCCCATAGTCGAAGCATCGCCGGTGACGCAGAGACTGGACTGAAAGCCCTCGAATGTCGAGGTGGGTAGTCCCTTCGTCATAACATCGGCGAACTGATGATCGGTGGGCACATGGAGAACGCGAACACGACCAAGTGCAATGTGCTCCCTGACGAAGTGGATGTCGAGCTCAATGTGCTTCGTCCGTCGGTGATGGACAGGGTTAGCAGCGGGGTACACTGCGGAGACGTTGTCACAGTAGACAAGCGTCGCCTTGGTAACCTCACAAAGCAACTCCTGAAGTAGCTGTCGTAGGCAAGAGCACTCCATGATGGCGTTGGCCACAGCCTGGTACTCAGCCTCGGCGCTCGATCGTGAGACCGTGGGTTGTCGTTTAGACGACCACGAAATCAGAGAGGGCCCAAGGTAGACGCAGTAGCCGGAAGTGGGGCGTCGAGTGTCGGGACACCCAGCCCAGTTGGCGTCGGAGTAGGCGACAAGGCTAGTGTCAGGTGATGCCGTCAGTGTAAGAGCCATGGTTGTGGTGCCACGTATATACCGAAGAATACATTTCACCAGACCCCAATGAGTGTCATGAGGAGCATGCATGTGGAGGCACACCTGCTGGACATCATACTGAATGTTCGGACGTGTCAGCGTGAGGTACTGAAGCACACCAACGATGGAGCGATAGAAGGGAGCGTCGGACGCCGGAGAGCCCTCGACGGTGGACACCTTAGCTTTTGTGTCGACGGGCATAGGAGCAAGCTTGCAGTTAAGCATGCTCGCTCGCTCTAGAAGCTCGTAGGTGTACTTTTGCTGGTACAGGAAGAAGCCAGTGGCCCGGCACACAACCTCGATGCCGAGGAAGTAGTGAAGAGCCCCCAAATCCTTGAGGGAGAACTCAGTGCCGAGGCGAGCTGTGATCTGCTGAAGGAGCGTTGGCAAGGATGCAGTCAGGATGATGTCATCGACGTACAGGAGGAGGTACGCGGTGGCGGGGCCCTGGTGATAAACAAACAGGGAGGCATCAGACCGTGTGGACTAGAACCCCTGCTGCTGAAGGAAGGCCGCGATCCACTAGTACCAGGCCCGAGGCGCCTGCTTCAGCCCGTAGAGAGACCGGGAGAGCAAGCACACGTTGTCCGGATAGTCGGTGTCGATGAAACCAGTAGGCTGCTGACAGAACACCTGCTCGTCGAGATGGTCATGCAAGAAAGCATTAGACACATCGAGCTGGTGGACTGGCCAGGCGCGAGAAACAACAAGCTGGAGGACATCGCGAATCGTGCCCGGTTTAACAACTAGGGCGAAGGTGTCGGTGAAGTCCACGCCGGCACGCTGGCGGAAGCCGCGCACCACCCGACATTGGCATGGGGAGGCCGCGGGACAAGCTGCCACATACGGTTGCGCTGCACGGCGTCAAACTCCTCAAGCATCGTAGCTAGCCAGTTCGGATCTTGAAGGGCTACGCAAGCGGAGGTGGGGAGCGGAGACGACGCCGAGGTAGACGCAGCACACGCGTACTCGCCTGACGAGTAGCGTGTGCTAGGACGAAGTGTCCCAGTCCGAGCCCGAGTGACCGCACCGGCGGCTGCGGAGGGGGCAGCAATGGGGGCAGCCATGGGGCATCAGTGGTGGCCATGCCGGGGGCGGCCGAGGGGGCCATGTCGACGGGGCTCGCGGCAGGGGCTGCGGCAGGTGGCGCGGCGACGGAGGCCTGATACGTCTCCAACGTATCTATAATTTTTGATTGTTCCATGCTATTATATTATCTGATTTGGATGTTAATGGGCTTTATTTTACACTTTTATGTTATTTTTGGGACTAACCTATTAACTGGAGGCCCAGCCCAAATTGCTGTTTTTTTGCCTATTTTAGTGTTTCCTAGAAAAGGAATATCAAACGGAGTCCAAACGGAATGAAACATTCGGGAGCGTTATTTTTGGAACAAACGTGATCTAGGAGACTTGGAGTGGACTCAAGAAACAATAGAGGAGGCCATGAGGCAGGGGGCGCACCCTCCACCCTCATGGGCTCCTCGTTGCTCCAACGATCTACTTCTTCCTCCTATATATATATATATATCCATATACCCCGCAAACATCCAGGAGCACCATGAAACCCTATTTCCACTGCTGCAACCTTCTGTACCCAAGAGATCCCATCTTGGGGCCTTTTCTGGAGCTGCGCTGGAGGGGTCATTGATCACGGAGGGCCTCTACATCAACTCCATGGCCCCTCCGATGATGTGTGAGTAGTTTACTTCAGACCTTCGGGTCCATAGCTAGTAGCTAGATTGCTTCTTCTCTCTCTCTCTCTGGATCTCAATACAAAGTTCTCCTCGATTCTCTTGGAGATCTATTTGATGTAATCTTCTTTTGCGATGTGTTTGTCGATATCCAATAAATTGTGGGTTTATGATCAAGTTTATCTATGAACAATATTTGAATCTTCTCTGAATTATTTTATGTATGATTGGTTTATCTTTGATGGTCTCTTTGAATTATCAGTTTGGTTTGGCCTACTAGATTGATCTTTCTTGCAATGGGAGAAGTGCTTAGCTTTGGTTTCAATCTTGCGGTGCTCAATCCCAGTGATAGAAAGGGAAACGACACGTATTGTATTATTGCCATCGAGGATAAAAAGATGGGGTTTACATCACCTTGCATGAGTTTATCCCTCTACATCATGTCATCTTGCTTAAGGTGTTACTCTGTTCTTATGAACTTAATATCTAGATGCATGCTGGATAGCAGTCGATGTGTGGAGTAATAGTAGTAGATGCAGGTAGGAGTCGGTCTACTTGTCACGGATGTGATGCCTATATACATGATCATACCTAGATATTCCCATAATCATTCGCTTTTCTATCAATTGCTCAACAGTAATTTGTTCACCCACTGTAATACTTATGCTATCTTGAGAGAAGCCACTAGTGAAACCTATGGCCCCCGGGTCTATTCTCCATCATATAAGTTTCCAATCTATTTTATTTTGCAATATTTACTTTCAATCTATATCATAAAAATACCAAAAATATTTATCTTATTATTATTATCTCTAGATCTCACTCTTGCAAGTGGTCGTGAAGGGATTGACAACCCCTTTATCGCGTTGGTTGCGAGGTTCTTATTTTTTTGTGTAGGTACGAGGTGACTCGCGCGTGGTCTCCTACTAGATTGATACCTTGGTTCTCAAAAACTGAGGGAAATACTTACGCTGCTTTACTGCATCACCCTTTCCTCTTCAAGGGAAAACCAACGCAGTGCTCAAGAGGTAGCAAGAAGGATATCTGGCGCCGTTGCCGGGAAGATCTACACCAAGTCAAGATATACCAAGTACCCATCACAACTCTAGTCCATCGCATTACATTATTTGCAATTTGCCTCTCATTTTCCTCTCCCCCACTTTATCCTTGCCATTTTATTCACCCTCTTTTTCCGTTCCCCTTCTCTTTTTCAATTTGCCTCTTTTGCCTGTTTCTTGTTTGCTTGTGTGTTGGATTGCTTGCTTGTCACGATGGCCCAAGATAATACTAGATTGTGTGACTTTGCCAATACCAACAATAATGATTTTATTAGCACTTCGATTGCTCCTCTTACTGATGCTGAATCTTGTGAAATTAATACTGCTTTGCTGAATCTTGTCATGAAAGATCCATTTTCTGGGCTTCCTAGTGAAGATGCCGCTACCCATCTAAAAAACTTTGTTGAATTGTGTGACATGCAAAAGAAGAAAGATGTGGATAATGATATTGTTAAACTTAAGCTATTTCTGTTTTCGCTTAGAGATCGTGCTAAAGCTTGGTTTTTGTCTTCGCCTAAAAATAGTATTGATTCATGAAATAAGTGCAAAGATGCTTTTATCTCTAAGTATTTTCCTCCCGCTAAGATCATCTCTCTCAGAAATGATATTATGAATTTTAAGCAACTTGATCATGAACATGTTGCACAATCTTGGGAGAGGATGAAATTAATGATACGTAATTGCACTACACATGGTTTGATTTTATGGATGATTATACAAAAAAATTATGCCGGATTGAATTTTGCTTCTAGAAATCTTTTAGATTCGGCCGCGGGAGGAACTTTTATGGAAATCACTCTAGGAGGAGCTACCAAACTTCTAGATAATATTATGGTTAATTATTGTCAAGGGCACACGAAAAGATCTACTAGTAAAAAGGTGCATGCAATTGAAGAGATTAATGTTTTGAGTGGAAAGATGGATGAACTTATGAAATTGTTTGCTAATAAGAGTGCTCCTATTGATCCTAATGATATGCCTTTTTCTAATTTGATTGAGAATAATAATGAATCTATGGATGTGAATTTTGTTGGTAGGAACAATTTTGGTAACAACGCGTATAGAGGTAATTTTAATTCTAGGCCGTTTCCTAGTAACTCCTCTAATAATTATGGTAATTCCTACAACAATTCTTGTGGAAATTATAATAAGATGCCCTCTGATTTTGAATCTAGTATTAAATAATTTAATAGTTCGCAAAAGAGTTTCAATGCTTTGATTGAAGAAAAATTGCTTAAGATTGATGAGTTGGCTAGGAACGTGGATAGAATTTCTCTTGATGTTGATTCTTTGAAACTTAGATCTATTCCACTTAAGCATGATATCAATGAGTCTCTCAAAGCCAAGATAATTTCCATTGATGAGTGCAAAGAAAGAACCGCTAGGATGCATTCTAAGAAAGATTGCTTTGTAAAAGCGTGTTCTTCTAGTTTTCATGATAATAAAAATGAAGATCTAAAAGTTATTGATGTGTCCCCTATTAAATCCTTGTTTTGCAATATGAATCTTGATAATGATGGTACTGGAGATGATTCAACTCAAATTAGAAGGCATCCCAAAAATTCGGAGTTTTTAGATCATGATGCTAAAATTGTTAAAAGTGGGATTGAACAGGTCAAAACTTTAAATAGCAATGAACCCACTATCTTGGATTTCAAGAAATTTGATTATGATAATTGCTCTTTGATAGATTGTATTTCCTTGTTGCAATCCGTGCTAAATTCTCCTCATGCTTATAGTCAAAATAAAGCTTTTACTAAACATATAGTTAATGCTCTGATGCAATCTTATGAATAAAAACTTGAGTTGGAAGTTTCTATCCCTAGAAAACTTTATGATGAGTGTGAACCTACAATTAAAATTAAAATTAAATATCATGAATTCTATTCTTTATGTGATTTGGGTGCTAGTGTTTCCACGATCCCAAAAACTTTGTGTGATTTACTAGGTTTCCGTGAATTTTATGATTGTTCTTTAAACTTGCACCTTGCGGATTCCACTATTAAGAAACCTATGGGAAAGATTAATGATGTTCTTATTGTTGCAAAGAGGAATTATGTGCCCGTAGAATTCATTGTTCTTGATATAGATTGCAATCCTTCATGTCCTATTATTCTTGGTAGACCTTTCCTTAGAAGGATTGGTGCAATTATTGATATGAGGGAAGGGAATATTAGATTCCAATTTCTGTTAAGGAAAGTCATGGAACACTTCCCTAGAAAGAAAATTAAATTACCATATGAATCTATTATGAGAGCCACTTATGGATTGCCTACCAAAGATGGCAATACCTAGATCTATCCTCGCTTTTATGCCTAGCTAGGGGCGTTAAACGATAACGCTTGTTGGGAGGCAACCCTATTTTATTTTTATTCCTTGCTTTTTCCTCCTGTTTAGTAATAAATAATTTATCTAGCCTCTGTTTTGGTTGTGTTTTTTGTGTTTAATTAGTGTTTGTGCCTAGTAGAACCGTTGGGAAGACTTGGGAAAAGTCTTTGCGATCTTGCTGTAAAAAACAAAAACTTTAGCGCTCACGAGAATGGCTTCCATTTTTTATTGGAGGTTTCTATTTAGTTTATTATTTTTTCATATGATTAATACATAAATTCCTCACGTCCAGCAATTTATTTTAGAATTTTTCGGGTTCCATAAGTGTGCGTTAGTTACAGATTACTACAGACTGTTCTGTTTTTGACAGATTCTGTTTTTCGTGTGTTGTTTGCTTATTTTGATGAATCTATGGCTAGTAAAAGAGTTTATAAACCATAGATAAGTTGGAATACAATAGGTTTAACACCAATATAAATAAAGAATGATTTCATTACAGTACCTTGAAGTGGTGTTTTGTTTTCTTTCGCTAACGGAGCTCGCGAGATTTTCTTGTTAAGTATTGTGTTGTGAAGTTTTCAAATTTTGGGTAAAGATTTGATGGATTATGGAACAAGGAGTGGCAGGAGCCTAAGCTTGGGGATGCCCAAGGAACCCCAAGGTAAATACAGGGACACCAAAAAGCCTAAGTTGGGGATGCCACGGAAGGCATCCCCTCTTTTGTCTTCGTTCATCGGTAACTTTACTTGGAGCTATATTTTTATTCGCCACATGATATGTGTTTGGCTTGGAGCGTCTTGTATGATTTGAGTCTTTGGTTTTTAGTTTACCACAATCATCCTTTCTGTACACACCTTTTGAGAGAGAGACACATGAATTAGAATTTATTAGAATACTCTATGTGCTTCACTTATATCTTTTGAGCTATATAGTTTTTGCTCTAGTGCTTCACTTATATCTTTTAGAGCACGGTGGTGGTTCTATTTTATAGAAATAATTGATCTCTCATGCTTCACTTATATTATTTTGAGAGTCCTTTATAACAACATGGCAATTTTCTTTTAGGCATAATAAAAACTTCCATATAAGTGCATTGAATACTAAGAGAAGTTTGATACTTGATGATTGTTTTGAGATATGGAGATGGTGATATTAGAGTCATGCTAGTTGAGTAGTTGTGAATTTGAGAAATACTTGTGTTGAAGTTTGTGATTCCCGTAGCATGCACGTATGGTGAACCGTTATGTGATGAAGTCGGAGCATGATTTATCTATTGATTGCCTTCCTTATGAGTGGCGGCTGGGGATGAGCGATGGTCTTTTCCTATCAATCTATCCCCCTAGGAGCATGAGCGTAGTACATTGTTTCGATAACTAATAGATTTTTGTAATGATTATGTGTGTTCTTTATGACTAATGTTGAGTCCATGAATTATACGCACTCTCACCCTTCCACCATTGCTAGCCTCTCTAGTACCACGCAACTTTCGTTGGTACCATAAACCCACCATATACCTTCCTCAAAACAACCACCATACCTACCTATTATGGCATTTCCATAGCCATTCCAAGATATATTGCCTTGCAACTTTCCACCGTTCTGTTATTATGACACGCTTCATCATTGTCGTATTGCCTTGCATGATCATGTAGTTGACATCGTATTTGTGGCAAAGCCACGTTCGTAATTTTTTCATACATGTTACTCTTTTTTTGAGAGTACGCCAATGGTGTACCTTATCTTTATTGAAGAGGGAGAAAACCATGTACAAGAAGCCAAAAGATGGAACAAACCTCCACCTCCGGCACACACCCTTACACCACACACTTTACCCTATACCTACATTCTCACAAAACGTAGTGAAACCTCCTCCACCTAGACCCATCGCCTTCCACTCCTTGATCTCATCCAAGATGGCGGTGGCTAGGCCATGTGCATGCAGTTGTTGGCGAGTCCTGTTGAAAACTCTCGCGTTCCGTTTCTTCCATAGCGCCCAGATAGTGGCAATAACAAGAGTGTCAAAACCACGTTTCCCACTCTTCCTAAAGAAGCTCCTACCCACCAGCCACCATTCCAACAAAGTGTCCCGAGGCTCCGGGATGCGGCCCTGCAGACCTAGCGTGTTCGAGATATAGTGCCACACTTCTTTGGCATACACGCACTGCACCAAGATGTGTTCCACATTATCTTCATGTTGGAGACAAAAGTAGCAGGCCGAGGGCTCCTCCTGCAGACCATGCCTCGCCCTCCTATCCGGCGTCCAACTCCGGTGCTGCACCGCCAGCCAGGCAAAGAGTTTACACTTGAGAAGCGCCCAACTTTTCCAAATGCAAGAAGCAAACGGCACCCTCTCCGCCCCAAGGCATAATCTGTGATAGGTGGACCGAGCTATGTAGCGACCGGACGGGTCCGCCGGCCAAGAGAACACATCATCGCTGGTAGGATCCCTGATTACCGTGCTAACGGCAAAGTTGAGATGCAAGAGTTGCAGGTGACCCCCAAAGTTTAGCTCCCCGTTTAGATCAGATAACCACCTGCCATTGGTCAACTCCTCCTGCACCATCCTTCTGTTAACGGTGCGCGTGTCCACTTGAGCATGCAAAAGCGGCGCAATGTCCTTAACGGCAAATCCATGGATCCATCTATCCCGCCAGAACAACACCTTGTCTCCTCTGCCCACGACAATGTGAACAAGACTGTCAAACACCGCTCTCGCATCTCGGTCCACAAGCATCGAAAGCCCTTGCCACGGCCTCCCTGGGTCAGTACGTCGAAGCCACTCCCATCGAACGCGTAGAGCCAGGCTTTGGAGTCGCATGTCCCGCACACCGAGACCACCAAGCCAGGTAGGCTTACACACCAAGTTCCAAGCAACCAGACATTGGCCTCCATTCTCCTTGTTCTTACCCGCCCAAAAGAAACCGTGCATCCACTAATCAATCTCTTCAAAAACCCAGAGTGGAGCATAATCAATCATGAAGTGGTGTATTGGTTTTGCAGCGATCACCGACTTCACCAACACGAGCCTGCCGGGATGGTGCAATAACCCTCTTTGCCACGCCGGGGCAAAGCCCTTAGCATGATCCAACATGGGCTACCATTCCGCTCTCGTCAACTGTCGTATAGCCAATTGCAACCCAAGATATTTGCAAGGGAAGGTCCCCATGCGGCATCTAAGCATCGAATCCACCCTGTTCCTATCTTCCTCATCCCCATGTATCATGACCGCAAGAGATTTGTTGTAGTTCACTCTCAAGCCCGACGCGTCACCAAACGCCTTAAGAGCAGCAGTGATGAAATTGAGATCCGGCACCCTTGGTTTAACAAATAGGGCGACATCATCAACATAGATTGATACCAATTGGTGGGCCGCGATGTCCGAAAAGGTGCTGATCACTCCCAAATTTGCCGCCTTCACCATGATCTTGGAGAGAACGTCCATAGCAATCACGAACAACAAGGGCGAAACTGGATCACCTTGCCTCAAACATTTGACATGAACGAAACTTCGGCCTGGCACACCATTAACGAGCACTTTGGTGTTGGCTATCCTAAGGAGAATGCCAATCCACTCACACCATTTCTGACTAAAGCCTTTACTTCTCATCACCTCAAAAAGGAATGGCCAAGAGAGGGAGTCAAACGCGCATGATATGTCCAACTTGAGGAAAACTCCCGCCTCCTTCCTCGCATGGATCTTCCTCGCAACTTGTCTTACTAAGAGAAAGTTATCATGTAAATGCCTCCCACAAATAAAGGCCGGTTGATTTGCCGTCACAATCTCTTTCATCCTACTCCAAGCCCTATTCGCCAGCATTTTAGCAAAGATCTTAGCCGCACTATGGGTGAGGCTGATCGGCTTGAAATCCCCTACTTCCTCGGCATCAGACTTTTTGGGGATGAGCACAATGTGTGCCTGGTTAAGCCTGCCAAACCCTTGTCCATCACCCACATAGAGCTTGAGAAACACCACCATCACATCTTTCTTAATGATTTGCCAAGCCTTTTGGTAAAAAGCATTTATAAACCCATCCGGCCCCGGAGCCCTATTTGGCGGCATATCCTTGATGGTATTCCAAACTTCCTCCTCTGTAAAGATTGCATCCAGCTCTGAGAGCTCGTGTTCCTCCATCTCCAAGAACTGAAGGTTCACATCTGCCTCCCGCATGAACAAACGTCCCAACAGGTTCTCATAAGCGTCTGTGAAGAGCTTTTCCTTCCTCCCTTGGTCCGTAATCAACTCCCCATTATGCCTCAGATGCGGGATGAAATTTTTTGTCCTCCGATCGTTCGCCACAGCTTGAAAGAGTTTGGTATTCGCATCCCCTTCCCTAATCCAACGAAGGCACGACCGTTGCCTCTCGATCGTGTGCTGGAGGGATGCCAAGCCCAACACCATCTTCTTAAGCATACGTCGCAACCAACGATCTTCCACCGTCAAACTACGGTTCTCCATAGCCCTGTCCAACCGAAGAATGACATAGTTCGCGATCCCCAACTGGACCTTGATATTACCGGATTTTCTCTGTCCCCAAGCTTGCAAAGCCACCACAGTGTTTCTAAGCAGCGCATCAAGCCGTTTGAAAGGGTCAACAATTGCATAGTCGCCCACCCAAGCATCCTTAACCGCCTGCTCAAACCCCTCCAACCAAATCCAATATAGCTCAAAACGAAACCTTCTCTTAGCACAAAAGGAGCCGAAGTGGAAAGATGGAGCGGAGCATGGTCCGAGATGTTCGTAGACAACGCTTGAAGTAGGACATCCGGAAAGTGCAACTCCCACTCCACCGAGACGAGAACCCTATCAATCTTGGTCATCACCACCTGTTCCCTCTCATTAGACCAAGTAAAACGCCTCATGTGCATGTAGATCTCCTTGAGCTCGTTGTTGTCCACAAACGTCCTAAACCTCCTCATCATATTACGGTTGAGATTCACGTTGTTATTCTCATTAGCATAAGGATCATGTTGAAATCCCAAAGTACCATCCACGGTCCTGGGCACAAGTCTCGTCTTTGTTGTAGTTCCACCAAGAATTAAGTCTTGAGCTCATCACCCTGGGAGCCGTACACCACCGTAAGCCACCAATCCCACCCATCCTTATTGTGCACCTGTCCCGTGGGGGCAAAGTTATCGAAGGTAAAGTTATCCATCGCCAAAACGGATGTGTCCCATCCGACAAGAATTCCACCCCTAGTATCCATCGCCGACAAGTAAGCAAAGCCATCAAAGGATGGCCCTATACATTGCATAGCCACGAAAGCATCGATTACATCAAGATTAGTCTCTTGGAGACACGCCAAGTTGACCTTAGCCTCACTAATAAAATTTCTCACGGCATTTCTTTTAGACATGTTGTTCAACCCCCGCATGTTCCAACATATGACTTGAGGGTTCCAATCCATGATACCATATGTGTCCACCCGGCACCCCCACAAAGGCATGCATCAAGATGCCCCTACCACAACCGTCGTGCCCGAGCTCATGTCTTGCACCGGTGGCACTTCCTTTCCGAACATCGCCGCAATAACCCGGATGTGTTGCTCCCTCAAAGGTGACTCAAATAGTTCTGCCAGCTCCGCGATATGATCATCATTGCCTTCCAAGTCCTCTGGAACAATACCCGGCGCTCGCATGAGAATGTTCTCAGCCTGGGTCGCCTTGTTTCTAGAAGCAGGAGCCCTCTTGGTACTCCTCGTTTCTCTATGCGGAGTAAACGGCTCAATGTCCGGCCTCAACGTGGACTGCACCTCCAAAAGTAACGGCGGCGCAAGCTTTTTCACGAGAGCGTCGCAAAACCACTTCAGTTTCCCGAACGCAATCGACTCCTGAGGAGTCATTCCGTCTCTGCCAGTCGGTCCCCGTGATTGCATGGCCAAATCCACATCCTGCATGGCTGGCACGGGGACCAGCGAATCCTGGCACGCCACTTGTACGTGCACGTCCCCAGATGCTGGGGATTCTTCCTCAATCATTGTCCGCGTCGGATCACCTGCGTTAGTCGCCATTGCCTCGGGATACCCTTTGTCCCCACCCACATGCGCCGAGACAGCATGTTCCACCTCCGCACCTATTGCGTTCGGATCCTCTGTGGCCGGCCCCTCGTTCCGCACCAACCGACAAGAGGCGCGGCCAATGGCAGCACAACCACCCATGGGTGCGCTTCCACCAACTGGATCGTCCTCTGAACGGGCCCCACCTGCAACACCCCCTTGCCAGCCAGCTGGACAGTCCGTATCGCCTCCTGCTCCGCAACCACCACTTGCACAGATGCCGCCATAGGACCCACATGTTGCGCACTCGCCTGCCCAATCCCTTGCTTATCCATCACATCCATCAATGGCTCCTGGATTGGTTGCACCGGCCTCCATCTCTCCTCCCGAATCACTGATTCCCGCCCAAAGCTGCCTTGATCATTCGAATTAGTCCCCAACTCAGTCTCCCTCTCACGAGCTTCAACCCCACCCAAGCGGTCAAAAGCTTACTGATGACATGTCAGCCTACCTTGGACCGTGGTGGGTCCTCTTTCCCGCCCCACCTGACGCACCGGCGCCATGGGGGGATCCTCCAGTCCTCCCTCTCCTAGGCACCAAGCACCACGCCGGCGTAGCTCCGGCCAGCCGGAGCAGAGGCTCCTCCAGTCACATTATCCCCACGGACGTCGCGGACCCCAAATTTCCAAGAACAGGGACAGGTCGTCTCACCCCCTCCCATGTCATGATCTGAGTCTGGCAGGCCACTCTTGCCGCTCCCCGACAATCCTTCGCGCAGAAACCAGGGCTCCTCGCCGTCCGGGAAGGAAGTAACCGAGTCGAGGTGAATCAACACCCGGTACTGCAACGTCTTGGGCTGGAAAACGTCTCTCTGCTCCTCCGGCTCCGGCACTGCCAACCACTTGCGGGTGGGAATCAGATCAGGATCCGCCATCCAGGCCTGCAGCTTGAAGGATGCCAGATCCGATCTCGACAAAGTTTCCGGTGCCACCGACTCGATGAAACAAGATCCACCAACTAGGCTCTCTACCACCTCCAACTCCCAGGCATGCGGAGGAATGCCCTCTAGCTCCAAACAAACTCTGGTCTAAAGCACCGCAAACATGGCCTGATTCTGCCTGATCCATTGCCGGAAAGACAACCTCTTCCCTTGAAACTCGAGCATTGGCTTCAGCCCCACGTGAATGCGGTCTTCCTTCCTCGCAAACACCACCAGAAAGTCCTCGGGGCGAAACCGGTGAACCGAAACTCTCTCTGCCGGAATCCCCAATCTCTCCCGCGGCGCCATCAAGACCATCTCCGGCGAGAGCTCTGATCTATCGCCACCGACGTACACCACCATGGCCTGCTGCAGCCTGTCCTTGAGGTGCGCCACCGCGCGGGACCGCCTGACCACACATAGATCCGCCGGCACCATGTCCAAGTCCTCCTTAACCTCGAGACGCGGGGGTGCCAGACATGGCCAGGACTCCGGCAGAGCCGCGCCTGAAGAGAGCCCGAGGGACGGCCTGACAGGCGCCGGCACGCCACCAGTGGAGGAGCCCATACTAGCATCACCCACGGGGGCCACCGACCTCCGAGCGACCTTGGCCGCCGCGTCGCTCCAGAGATCCTCCACCGGCGAAGGACTGCGAGGGTGCTTGCACTGGCTGGCGACATCGCCTGGCAAGCCGCAGCAGAGACAGATGACCAGATTGGTGCAATCCTTCAAAAAGGGGCCTTTCTCCAAGCACTTGAAGCAGTGATCCCTCATCTCCGGAGAGACCTCTCGGCGACCCGGAGAGACCTCTCGGCGAATCTAGCACCAGGGGCCCAGCCTCCCGGCGGCGCTTCCAGAGAGTGCGCTTCGATGCTGGAGCCTCCTGCCAAGGCACAATACGGTGAGAAGGAGTAGCCATAGGATCCGGCACCACCTCCCTCACGCGATCCACGGCCGCAGTCAAACCCTCCGACGTAGAGGAGAGGCCGAGGCTGGAGACCATGGGGCGCTCCCCATGGCATGAGGAGGAAGCAGAGCGCGGGCTTGCTGCCATGGGCGCAGATCTAGCAGCCGTGATGAAACGAGGAGATGATGACAGAACACCGGGGTGGCCGCCGTAGCCGGAGTGGCCAACGGTGGGAGAGTGGCTGCCAGAGCCAGAGTGGCTAGCGGCGGGGAGGTGGACGCCGGCGCCGGAGTAGCGCACGGCGGAGAAGGGGAGCGCTAGTGTTTGCTCTCCATCTCTCGTTATCTTAAAGTTCCTACATGTCACTCTTGATTCATTGCATATCCCTGTACACCCCCGGAGGCATTCACATAGAGTCATATTTTGTTCTAAGTATTGAGTTGTAATTCTTGAGTTGTAAGTAAAAAAGAAGTGTGATGATCATCATTATTAGACCAATGTCCCAGTGAGGAAAGGATGATGGAGACTATGATTCCCCCACAAGTCGGGATGAGACTCCGGATGAAAAATTAAAAAAAAAAGAAAAGAGGCAAAAAAAGAAGAAGACCCAAATAAAAAAAGAGAGAAAAAGAGAGAAGGGACAATGTTACTATCCTTTTTCCAAACTTGTGCTTCAAAGTATCACCATGATCTTCATGATAGAGAGTCTCCTATGTTGTCACTTTCATAAACTAGTGGGAATTTTACATTATAGAACTTGGCCTGTTTATTCCAATGATGGGCTTCCTCAAATTGCCCTAGGTCTTCGTGAGCAAGCAAGTTGGATGCACACCCACTTAGTTTTTTTTGTTGAGCTTTCATACACTTATAGCTCTAGTGCATCCGTTGCATGGCAATCCCTACTCACTCACATTGATATCTATTGATGGGCATCTCCATAGCCCAGTGATACGCCTAGTTGATGTGAGACTATCTTCCCCTCTTTTTGTCTTCTCCACAACCACCATTCTATCCCACCATAGTGCTATATCCATGGCTCACGCTCATGTATGGCGTGAAGATCAAAAAAGTTTTGAAAATGTCAAAAGTATGAAATAATTGCTTGGCTTGTCATCGGGGTTGTGCATGATTTAATATTTTGTGTGATGAAGATAGAGCATAGCCAGACTATATGATTTTGTAGGGATAACTTTCTTTAGCCATGTTATTTTGAGAAGACATGATTGCTTAGTTAGTATGCTTGAAGTATTATTATTTCTATGTCAATATTAAACTTTAATCTTGAAACTTTCGGATCTAAACATTCATGCCACAATAAAGAAAAATTACATTGAGAAATTTGTTAGGAAGCAATCCACATCAAAAATTCTGTTTTTATCATTTAACAATCTATCCCCCTAGGAGCATGCGTGTAATACTTTGCTTTGATAACTTCTAGATTTTTGCAATATGTATATCAGTTCCTTATGACTAATGTTGAGTCCATGGATTATACGCACTTTCCTTCCTTCCACCATTGCTAGCCTCTCTAATACCGCGGACCTTTCGCCGGTATCATACACCCACCATATACCTTTCTCAAAACAGCCACCATACCTACCTATCATGGCATTTCCATAGTCATTCCGAGATATATTGCCATGCAACTTTCCACCGTTCCGTTTATTATGACACGCTCCATCATTGTCATATTGCTAGCATGATCATGTAGTTGACATCGTATTTGTGGCAAAGCCACCGTTCATAATTCTTTCATACATGTCACTCTTGATTCATTGCATATCCCGGTACACCGCCGGAGGCATTCATATAGAGTCATATTTTGTTCTAAGTATTGAGTTGTAATTGTTGAGTTGTAAGAAAAATAAAAGGTGTGATGATCATCATTTTTAGAGCATTGTCCCAAGTGAGGAAAGGATGATGGAGACTATGATTCCCCCCACAAGTCGGGATGAGACTCCGGATGAAAAAAAAGAGGCCATAAAAAAAGGGGGGAAAGGCCCAAATAAAAAAAGAGAGAGAGAAAAAGAGAGAAGGGACAATGTTACTATCCTTTTACCACACCTGTGCTTCAAAGTAGCACCATGATCTTCATGATAGAGAGTCTCTCATTTTGTCACTTTCATATACTAGTGGGAATTTTTGATTATAGAACTTGGCTTGTATATTCCAATGATGGGCTTCCTCAAAATGCCCTAGGTCTTCGTGAGCAAGCGAGTTGGATGCACACCCACTTAGTTTCTTTTGTTGAGCTTTCATATACTTATAGCTCTAGTGCATCCGTTGCATGGCAATCCCTACTCACTCGCATTGATATCTATTGATGGGCATCTCCATAGCTCATTGATACGCCTAGTTGATGTGAGACTATCTTCCCCTCTTTTTGTCTTCTCCACAACCACCATTCTATTCCATATATAGTGCTATATCCATGGCTCACGCTCATGTATGGCGTGAAGATCAAAAAAGTTTTGAAAATGTCAAAAGTATGAAATAATTGCTTGGCTTGTCATCGGGGTTGTGCATGATTTAATATTTTGTGTGATGAAGATAGAGCATAGCCAGACTATATGATTTTGTAGGGATAACTTTCTTTAGCCATGTTATTTTGAGAAGACATGATTGCTTAGTTAGTATGCTTGAAGTATTATTATTTCTATGTCAATATTAAACTTTTATCTTGAATCTTTTGGATCTAAACATTCATGCCACAATAAAGAAAAATTACATTGAGAAATTTGTTAGGAAGCAATCCACATCAAAAATTCTATTTTTATCATTTACCTACTCGAGGACAAGCAGGAATTAAGCTTGGGGATGCTTGATACGTCTCCAACATATCTATAATTTTTGATTGTTCCATGCTATTATATTATCTGTTTTGGATGTTAATAGGCTTTATATTACACTTTTATATTATTTTTGGGACTAACCTATTAACCGGAATCCCAGCCCAAATTGTTGTTTTTTTGCCTATTTTAGTGTTTCGCGGAAAAGGAATATCAAACAGAGTCCAAACGGAATGAAACCTTCGGGAGCGTTATTGTTGGAACAAACGTTATCCAGGATACTAGGAGTGGACGTCAAGAAACAATCGAGGAGGCCACGAGGCAGGGGGGAGCGCACACCCCCCCTAGGAGCACCCTCCACCCTCGTGGGCCCCTCGTTGCTCCACCGACGTACTTCTTCCTCCTATATATATATCCATATACCCCGCAAACATCCAGGAGCACCACGAAATCCTATTTCCACCACCGCAACCTTATGTACCCAAAAGATCCCATCTTGGGGCCTTTCCCGGAGCTCTGCCGGAGGGGGCATTGATCACGGAGGGCCTCTACATCAACTCCATGGCCCCTCCGATGATGTGTGAGTAGTTTATTTCAGACCTTCGGGTCCATAGCTGGTAGCTAGATTGCTTCTTCTCTCTCTCTCTGGATCTCAATACAAAGTTCTCCTCGATTCTCTTGGAGATCTATTTGATGTAATCTTCTTTTGCGATGTGTTTGTCGAGATCCAATAAATTGTGGGTTTATGATCAAGTTTATCTATGAACAATATTTGAATCTTCTCTGAATTATTTTATGTATGATTGGTTTATCTTTGATGGTCTCTTTGAATTATCAGTTTGATTTGGCCTACTAGATTGATCTTTCTTGCAATGCGAGAAGTGCTTAGCTTTGGTTTCAATCTTGCGGTGCTCGATCCCTGTGACAGAAAGGGAAATGACACGTATTGTATTATTGCCATCGAGGATAAAAAGATGGGGTTTACATCATATTGCATGAGTTTATCCCTCTACATCATGTCATCTTGCTTAAGGCGTTACTCTGTTCTTATGAACTTAATACTCTAGATGCATGTTGGATAGCGATCGATGTGTGGAGTAATAGTAGTAGATGCAGGCAGGAGTCGGTCTACTTGTCACGGATGTGATGCCAATATACATGATCATACCTAGATATTCTCATAATCATTCGCTTTTCTATCAATTTCTCGACAGTAATTTGTTCACCCACCGTAATACTTATGCTATCTTGAGAGAAGCCACTAGTGAAACCTATGGCCCCTGGGTCTATTCTCCATCATATAAGTTTCCAATCTATTTTATTTTGCAATCTTTACTTTCAATCTATATCATAAAAATACCAAAAATATTGATCTTATTATTATTATCTCTATCAGATCACACTCTTGCAAGTGGCCTTGAAGGGATTGACAACCCCTTTATCGCGTTGGTTGCGAGGTTCTTATTTGTTTGTGTAGGTACGAGGTGACTCACGCGTGGTCTCCTATTGGATTGATACCTTGGTTCTAAAAAACCAAGGGAAATACTTACGATGCTTTACTGCATCACCCTTTCCTCTTCAAGGGAAAACCAACGCAGTGCTCAAGAGGTAGCAAGGCCGCAGCGACGGGGGCTGCCGACGCGGGGAGCATGGGCAAGGCCGAGCCCAGTGAGTGGTTGGGCGGTTCGCGAGAGGTGGAGGCAGGGGCGAACCGCGCCGCGGGAGACACCAAGGGTGACGGTACCTGCTGAAACGGGAACAGTAGCTCATCAAAGTACACATGCCGCGAGGTGAAACCGCAGTGGGACACTGGATCATAGCACCGGTAACCTTTGGTGTTGGGAGGATAACCAAGGAAGATGCAAGGAAGCGACCGGGGAGCGAGTTTGTGAGGAGCAGTTGACGCGGTGCTACGATAACAGAGACACCCGAAGATGCGAAGACCATCATAAGATGAAACTGCACCGAAGAGGAGCCGGTGAGGAGTGTAGTTCCAGCGCGAATGACACGGGCGCATGTTAATAAGGAGGCTGGCGTTCGCGAGCGCGTCCGGCTAGAACCGAGGAGGCACGTAGGAGTGGAAGAGCAGTGTAGGACACGGTCATTAAGAGTGCGAATGACGCGCTCGGCACGACCATTCTGCGGTGACGTGTAGGGACAAGTGAGGCGAAATACGGTGTCGTGGGACGCAAGAAGATTGCGGATGGCGGCGTTTTCAAACTCCTTGCTGTCATCAGTTTGCAAGGCGAGAATAGGACGACCGAACTGTGTGGTGACATATGAATAAAAAGGCGTGAGTGTGGCAATTGCGTCGGACTTGCGACGGAGAGGGAATGTCCACACATAATGAGAAAAGACATCCAATATCATCAAATAGTGTAAGTAGCCCATGTTGCTCGCAACCGGGGACGTCAACATCACTATGCAATAACTGAAACGGAAAGGTGGAAATGTTTGTAGACTCGCTAAACGGAAGACGAACGTGCTTGCCAATACGGCAAGCTTCACAAGTGTGGTCGTCAACCTTATTACATGAGAAAGAAAAACTCTGAAGAATCTGACGCATAACGGTGGAGTTGGGATGACTGAGTCGGGCGTGCCAAAGATCGACACTAGCGGCGAAGGCGGCGAGACGGCGGATGGTGGTGGCGCCGGAGGGATGCACCGGGTAAAGCTCGTCCGGGCTATCACATCGGTGGAGTATCATCCGTGTACGGGCGTCCTTCGCAGAAAAGCCGATATCGTCAAATTCAACAGTGATAGAATTCTCATGAGCACGGCCACGAACAGAAACTAGATTAGTGACTAAGTCAGGAGACACAAGAACATTAGAGATATGAACGGGATTAGAAGTAGAGGGAAATGACATATGACCGACATGTGTAATGGGTAGGGAGGAACCGTTACCAACTGTGATGCGAGTGGGAGTATGAACAGGAGTGGCAGACGTGAGGTTACCGGGACGAGCAGTCATATGAGCGGTGGCGCCCGAGTCCATGTACCAGTCACCACCACAACCATAGGAACTCGGTGACGGAGCGGGGTGCAGAGCAGCGAGAAGGGCCGGGTCCCACGGCGGCAGCACCTGAGGAGGGCAAAACCCTCCGTAAGACGGCACGGGGGCGGCGCCGAAGGCCGGCGCGGCGGCAGCGCCGTAGGCGGGCGCGGGCGGGGGCGCATCACCGTAGCTGCTGTAGGGAGCGGCGTTCTGCGTGGCGAAGAGACCCTGGTGGCTCGCCGGACGAGGCCCAAGGATGCTCGGAGCGGGAGCCCGAGGGACCGGCATCGAGTACGCGTGGACGACGCTGGTCTACGGGTTGGTGGCGTACGTCCATGGAGGGGTGGCCTGCTGCTACTACTGACTAGCCCCCCCCCTAACGCCTGTTGCTGCTTGTGGCCGCCCCCGCGGCGGTTGCAGCGGCGCCCGCCGCCGGGCTGCTGGGGGGCAGCAGGAGGGGCGGGAGGCGCAGGGGAAAGTGCCCCGGAGGCGCGGGGGTGGCGGCTACTGGGGCGGCCGATGGGGGGCACGGGAGGTGCCGGTGGTGAGGGCGTGGTGCTGCACACGCTTCTTGACCCCTTTCATCCGGCGCTCCTCCAACCGCAAGTATGCCACGAACTTGGGGAAGGAGGGCTCTGGCATCAAGGTGAGGTTGGAGGCGGCGTTGCCGAAGTCCTTGTTGAGGCCGGCGGTGAGCGTGCTGAGGAGGAGGTCGTCATCAACCTTGGCGCCAATGTCGCGGAGCTCATCCGCCAACATCTTCAGGCGGCGGCAGTTGTCATCAATGGACTGTTCATCCTGGTGACAGTCAAAAAATTCCTGCTGCAAAAAAACACGGCGCTGAAGTTTGTTGTCGGTGAAGAGGCCGTTCAGCTTGACCCACAGGGCGCGGGCGTCGTCGCCGGCACTCACGACGAACAGGTCCTTGGAGATGGTGGTGAAGAACCACCGGATGATCGTGGCGTCGATCGCGGTCCACTCGGGATCGTCCACCATGGCACGGGAGTCAACGGTGCCGTCCACATGATCCACAAGGTTGTTTTCGTGAAAAAGGAGCGAGAAGTACGTCTTCCACGCGAAGTACATGGAGGTGGAGGTGTCGAGGACGACGGGGACGCGTGCGTGGACGTTGATGTCGCGGATTTCAGCAGGGTCGACGGCAAATGGGTTGGAGTAGGTGGAGGCGTTGGACAACATGGCGGCGAGGGGTTGGGGAAGGAAGCGGCGCGGCTGTGGTAGGGCGGCGCGGCGGTGGGAGAGGCGCGGCGGGGAGGAGAGGACGAGCTGGGAGGCGCGCGTGGAGAGGGGTGGCGGCGGCAGCTCGCGGCGGCGGCGGCGGCCCGAGGTGGCAGCGGCTAGGGTTTGCTGAAGCGGGAGGATCGACGTGCGATATATACCATGTAGAGAATGATTTGGTGCATCGATAATTGATTGATCGTGTATTAAGCACATATATATAGGTACAAGGGTGCGGCCGGTATCTTATCTCCTAAGATACATGGACATTCATAGGGAGACAGACACTACAGGTACTGTATACGAAATCCAGACCTAAGTACATGTACACATGTTTAACATCTTCCACTGGCACTAGGCTACAAATTAATGGGATACTTCATATCAGAGATAATGGAACAAGATAACTTTCGGTGATCTAGAAGAATCTCGGATAATGAGATCCTAAGACATGGAAATCTTAATGAAACAACGCTTAGCCAACATGTTCCGGGTAACCCGCCTTAACGGGGCACGACCACAAGAGAGCGTCAAACGAGATGGCTCGACCGGTGGCATAGCAACGATGCAAAGTAGTTGTAGTCCGTGAAGATGCATGACCGAATGAATTTGAATTCTTCGTCGATTGACTGACTTAATTACCGGCCGTCCTCATCTCCCCCTTGCCATTACCCGCCATTTGTCATAGCAACGTGCCATGCATGACGCGGCCAGCTTAGATTTAGCTAGCTATGCCCACATGCATATTTGACTTGCATGCTATATATAGGATATACTACAAGATCCAATAACTTACCTGAAATTACTTTCCATGAGCAAGTCTCACTTCTGCGTTCATATTGCACAAATATGATCATTCGAGAGTGAAAAATATACAAGTTAACTTATTGTAAACAGTAGCTGCACAAGTCACACAACTTGTTGGAAGAACTTACCACAAAGGGTCTTATATTACCAGTGGAGTACAAGTTAGGTCGTAAAAAGTTCATCATAACTTCCAACATGGAATCTAGTTCTAAAACTATTGACTCAAGGAACACAACAATAAAAATGGATCGTAATTTTGATACTTAATTTAAAAATATTTTAAATTTAGGTCACAAAAAACAAAAACATGACACCCCCTCCCATCCTGGACAGGTAAAAAAACTTACAATACTTTTTAGCAGTAACAATGGTTTACATGCGCTAAGCCATGTGTTACGGACCATTAGAGGGTCTTATATATATATTCTAGATGCCCTGCAAGTATATGATGCCTCTATTTCCCACGGGCACCTTTTCATGTCATTTTTTTCTTCTAATTCAATTATCTTGTCTTGTGTCATTACACGGCTGACACGGTGACACTCTAGGGTGCCGATTCTATTTAGCAGCATAGCGACTTAGCGAGGTGTCACGTACCCCCTATGCTCCCGCTATGTACACTTGGACCGGCCCAACTAGCTCTATGCTCCGGTTTTGGAAGGTTTTAGAACCTTCTAAGACTGTTTTTTAAGCTTATTTATTTTGTTCTTTACTTTCTATTTTCCATTTTTGTTTTCTTATTTCATTTATGCTTAATATTGTTTTCCTTCTTTTTAATTTCTTCTTTTCTTTTTTCCTCTTTCCTTTTTATTAAAATCAAGAAAAAAATTTAAATTCATGAATATTTTTAAAAGTTGAAACACTTTTTTCCAAATAATGAAGTTTTGGACTCATGTCAATTTTTCAAATTCAAGAGCATTTTTTAATTTTGGGAATATTTTGCAAATTCATGAACAGCTTTGAAATCATGATTTTTTTGAAATACAGGAATATTTTCAAATTCGTGCAGTTTTCAAATTTAGGTCTTTTTGAAATTTGTGAACAATTTTTAAACTCAAGAAGATTTTTAAATTTTTTGAACATTTTCAGAATCCTAAATTATTTTTTAAATTCATAGAAAAAATAAATTTACTGAACATTTTTTTAATTTCATTTTTTTAAAATCATAGCCTTTTTATTTAGGATTAGCACACATTTTCAAACTTAGAAATAGAAAAATTGAAAAAGGGCAAAAAATAATTATAAGGGTGCACCCGACGCGCACTTGGGCAGGCCCAAAGCGCGTGAAGGGGGGATGTGCGATTGCTGCCTTCCCTCCGGGCGTCATGAGGAATAGGAGGTCCCACTCTAGGGATCACCACAAGAGAGACGAACGTTGAGTCACTGATGACTTCTACGGATAGTGGATCACATATAGAAGGCTTTTGAATTAATGTGCCCAGGCCATAAACAATATGAATCTCGCCAACCCATCACATATGCAATCATGCTTGTGATGTACTATCTCTGTCTGGCTTTATTAGTCCTCATCATATTTTGGGTTCAAGTTTGACCACACATTTGACTAGTAAATTATTAATGCATGTCAGAAACAATTCTATTATTGAATTCATATTTGAATGTAGTTTTAACGGAGAGGTTGTCCAAACTTCGGGTTGTGTTAGCTTTGCAATAGGGAGCTATAGACATCTGCACATCTTCTTTTCAAGTGTAAATACACAAGGAGTGTTTGGGTCGACATTCAAGGATGACCTGGCCTACAACAAGTGAACATCGGTGATTGGAACAACTTCAACTCGATAAAGGAATGGTGGCAATCCGTGGTAAATGTCAATGACAATGTCTGCAAGGGACTGGCTTCCCTTCGCATGCTTACATCGTGGGAGATTTTTGTGTGAGAGTAATTCCCGGGTATTCAGAAATTGTCCATCCATGATGGGCACCGTGTTTAGTAAGATCAAAAGAGTGGTTCTTTTGTGGGGAAAAGCAGGGGGCAAACGCTTAAAATCTTTGATGTCGTGAGAGTAGATCTTTGTAGCTCTGGCCTTTTGGCCCAGTATTTTATGTAAAACTCTTCTTAGTTAATGTGATGAGGCAAAGATTTTGTCGCCTTTTCTAGAAAAATGTCAAGAGCTAGTGGAAATATCAAAGACGTACATAGCCAAAGAGAAACAGGAAAAAAAACTGCCAAAACATGGGTAGAGCCCCCCCCCCCCCCCCTGCGAAGTAGGATGCCGCCCTTCCTCAAATTCTTACAATTTGTTTATCGTTATGTATACATCGCTTGCCGCCTGGCTAGGGGAAAAACTCAAAAAATAAAAGGGGCTAGTCGTTTTTGTTGGAAAGTAGTCATGATTGAAACAGTTATTAGCATACATAGTCTAGCATATACTATATGACCATAACAACATGAACAACATGATCACACGGGTGGCTAGCAGTAAACATAAGTAGTTAGTACATTAAAATGTGTCGTTTGTAGATGAAGTTTCCTTGGTTGCTGCAGAGACGATGTTGTTGACAGGGATGTTGGCAAAGACCGGTCGAAGCAGACGATCGTGACGGCAGCATGCAGTAGCGCATGACTTGGAGCTAAATGACCCGTGGTGGTGAACATGAGCAGTCGCACATAACGCTCCCAAAAACATAATTCCCCCTCTCCCAGTGCGTGATCACAAGAGCAAAAGATTATGAAGACCTGCTCCCCCACTGGCCGATCGGCGCTGGCGTTCGGATGGAGTGGACTACGGTGGCGGCACAAATAGCAAGAGGAGGCAAAAATCCTAACTGATTTTAGTATGTCTTCGGTGGTGACTGGTAATCATATGTATAGGAGAACCCACATGGTCTCTGTGTCGAGATCACAATCCAACCAACTAGGTTTCCAACTCGAAAACGAAGATACCGATCAAGAAATCAATAAATAAAACAGCAAAAGAAAGTTGCTGCCATGCAAGGCCATCAATCGGATTTCGTCAAAAACATGCATGTAGCTTGCTCGGGCCATTCTGCAAGGCGACTGTGTATATGGTGTTCTCTTTCTCTCCTAATACCAATCACTAAGTGAAGTGTGAAGACTTGATGCGTCTTTAATATATCTATAATTTTTTATTGTTCATGCTATTATATTATTTGTTTTTGATGTTTTATATGCATTAATATCATATTTTATAATATTTTTGGAACTAACCTATTAACCTAGAACCCAGTGTCAGTTTCTGGTTTTTTCTTGTTTTTAACTTTTACAGAAAAGGAATATTAAACAGAGTCAAATCAGAACACAACTTTACGTGATTTTTTTGGACCAGAAGAAACCCACGAGACTTGGAGAGAAGGCCAGAACCCCTACGGGGTGGCCACAAGCCGTACGGGCCCACCCTAGGGGGGCGCCCCCAGGGCTATCACTAGTAGAAAACAGGGCTATGGTCCAGGCCGGCTCAGCCCATTAGTCCCGGTTCAGTCTAGAACCGGGACCAATGTGGGCATTGGTCCCGGTTCGTGAGCCCAGGGGGCCGGCCGGGCCACGTGGGCCATTGGTCCCGGTTCGTCTGGACCTTTTGGTCCCGGTTGGTGGGACGAACCGGGACCAATGGGCCTCGCTCCTGGCCCACCACCATTGGTCCCGGTTGGTGGCTTGAACCGGGACCAAAGGCTTCCCTTTAGTCCCGGTTCATGTCATCAACCGGGACCAATGAGGTGCCTATATATACCCCCTCGCGCAAGAGCAGAGCACAGTGCTCTGTTTTTTCTGGCCGAGGGGGAGAGGGCTTTGTGGTGCTCTAGCTCACCTCCTATGCACATGAGGTGTTCGATGGAATGCCCGAGCCACACTACTTAAGCTTTCTCCTCTCGAAGCTCGACCTCCAAGCTCCATTTTCCTCGAGATTTGTCTAGATTTAGCGGTCCATCACGCCCCGTCCCCGTCTTCACCGCCGTCGATCACCCGCGCCGATCTCATCACCGACACCACCGTGGTGAGCCTCTTGTTCTTATCTTCTTTCTGAAAGGAAAAATATTCTTACTTGTATGTTTAGATAGATACTTGTATCATTTTCTTACATTTATTATTGCATCTTATATAGTGCGATGGTTTTGGTATCCGCCCCCGTCGGCCCTCGTCCTGTCTATGATTCGGATTTGGTATGTATATTATCTTTATAACTATTGGTTCATTTATTGTTTATGAAAATTATGCCGACCAACGTGACATAGATTTTATTTATCTAGGATGTATGTGAATCGGAAATGCCAACCAACCCTATTGTCGAGAGGTTAAATTTAGTTGAAGAAGAAAACAATTTGTTGAAGGAAAAAATAAAAAAAAATTGAGGAGGAGAAGATGATATTGGAGTTGCATGTTGCGGATGTCGTCGATGATCACAAGATCAAGATGGATGCAATGCGCTTGAAGATTAGAAATATTAGAAAATATGCCATTCATACCGAGGCTTGGTATCATTATGCCGTTGGATCAATTGTTACCTTGGTTGCGATTATGATCGCATTTGTTTTCGCATTGAAATGTTTTACATAGTTTCAATGTATGGTTTAATTAATTAGATGCTCTCGAGAGCTATATGTTGTTAGATGAGAACTATGTATGCACTTTGGTTTTAATGTGATGATGAACTTCTATTAATTTGGACACTTAATTATATATAATGCACGCAGAAGAACCGGCAATGGATGTACGGTGACAGACACACCCGCGAGTACATTAAGGGCTTGCATGAGTTTCTCTATGCGGCTGAGGCAAACAAGTAGAATGGTTTTATGTGTTGTCCATGCACTGAATGTGGGAATACGAGGTCTTACTCTAACCGGAAAATCCTTCACTCCCACCTTCTTTACAAGGGTTTCATGCCACACTATAATGTTTGGACGAGGCATGGAGAAATAGGGGTTATGATGGAAGACGGCGAAGAAGAAGAGTACGATGACAACTATGTGCCCCCTGAATACGGTGATGCTGCAACGAGGGGAGCTGGTGAAGATCAAGAGGAACCAGATGATGTGCCCAATGATGCTGCCACGGGTGAAGCTGCTGAAGATCAAGAGGAACCAGACGATGTGCCCGATGATGATGATCTCCGCCGGGTCATTGTCGATGCAAGGACGCAATGCATTAGTCAACAGGAGAAGCTGAAGTTCGATCTCATGTTAGAGGATCACAAAAAAGGGTTATACCCCAATTGCGAAGATGGCAACACAAAGCTCGGTACCGTACTGGAATTGCTGCAGTGGAAGGCAGAGAATGCTGTGGCTGACAAAGGATTTGAGAAGCTACTGAAAATATTGAAGAAGAAGCTTCCATAGGATAACGAATTGCCCGACAGTACATACGCAGCAAAGAAGGTCGTATGCCCTCTAGGATTGGAGGTGGAGAAGATACATGCATGCCCTAATGACTGCATCCTCTACCGCGGTGCATACAAGGATCTGAACGCATGCCCGGTATGCGGTGCGTTGCGGTATAAGATCAGACGAGATGACCCTGGTGATGTTGACGGCGAGCCCCTCAGGAAGAGGGTTCCTGCGAAGGTGATGTGGTATGCTCCTATAATACCACGGTTGAAACGTCTGTTCAGAAACGAAGAGCATGCCAAGTTGATGCGATGGCACAGTGAGAACCGAAAGAAAGATGGGAAGTTGAGAGCACCCGCTGACGGGTCGTAGTGGAGAAAAATCGAGAGAAAGTACTGGGATGAGTTTGTAAAGGACCCAAGGAATGTATGGTTTGCTTTAAGCGCGGATGGCATTAATCCTTTCGGGGAGCAGAGCAGCAATCACAGCACCTGGCCCGTGACTCTATGTATGTATAACCTTCCTCCTTGGATGTGCATGAAGCGGAAGTTCATTATGATGCCAGTTCTCATCCAAGGCCCTAAGCAACCCGACAACGAAATTGATGTGTACCTAAGGCCATTAGTTGAAGAACTTTTACAGCTGTGGAATGGAAACGGTGTACGTACGTGGGATGAGCACAGACAGGAGGAATTTAACCTTAAGGCGTTGCTGTTCGTGACCATCAACGATTGGCCCGCTCTCAGTAACCTTTCAGGACAGACAAACAAAGGATACCACGCATGCACGCACTGTTTAGATGACACTGAAAGTATATACCTGGACAAATGCAGGAAGAATGTGTACCTGGGCCATCGTCGATTTCTTCCGACCAACCATCAATGTCGAAAGAAAGGCAAGCATTTCAAAGGCGAGGCAGATCACCGGAAAAAGCCCGCCATGCGCACCGGTGATCACGTGCTTGCTATGGTCAATGATTTACACTACGTAATCTTTGGAAAGGGTCCCGGTGGACTAGCTGTTCCAAATGACGCTGAGGGACACGCACCCATGTGGAAGAAGAAATCTATATTTTGGGACCTACCCTACTGGAAAGACCTAGAGGTCCACTCCTCAATCGACGTGATGCACGTGACGAAGAACCTTTGCGTGAACCTGCTAGGCTTCTTGGGCGTGTATGGGAAGACAAAAGATACACCTGAGGCACGAGAGGACCTGCAACGTTTGCACGAAAAAGACGGCATGCCTCCGAAGCAGTATAAAGGTCCTGCCAGCTACGCTCTTACGAAAGAAGAGAAAGAAATCTTCTTTGAATGCCTGCTCAGTATGAAGGTCACGACTGCCTTCTCGTCGAATATAAAGGGAATAATAAATATGCCAGAGAAAAAGTTTCAGAACCTAAAGTCTCATGACTGCCACGTGATTATGACGCAACTGCTTCCGGTTGCATTGAGGGGGCTTCTACCGGAAAATGTCCGATTAGCCATTGTGAAGCTATGTGCATTCCTCAATGCAATCTCTCACAAGGTGATCGATCCAGAAATCGTACCAAGGCTAAGGAGTGATGTGGCGCAATGTCTTGTCAGTTTCGAGCTGGTGTTCCCACCATCCTTCTTCAATATCATGACGCACGTCCTAGTTCATCTAGTCGACGAGATTGTCATCCTAGGGCCCGTATTTCTACACAATATGTTCCCCTTTGAGAGGTTCATGGGAGTCCTAAAGAAATATGTCCGTAACCACGCTAGGCCAGAAGGAAGCATCTCCATGGGCCATCAAACAGAGGATGTTATCGGGTTTTGTGTTGACTTCGTTCCTGGCCTTAACAAGATAGGTCTCCCTAAATCGCGGTATGAGGGGAGACTGACTGGAAAAGGCACTCTTGGAAGAGACTCAATAATATGCAGGGACGGATATTCTTGGTCTCAAGCACACTACACAGTTCTATAGAACTCTACCTTGGTGACCCCGTATGTCGATGAACACAAGAACAGTCTGCGCTCCAAACACCCGGAGCAGTGCGACGACTGGATTACATGTGAACACATCAGGACTTTCAGCAGTTGGTTGGAAACACGTCTCAGAGGTGACAACACTGTTTGTGATGAGTTGTACTTGTTGTTCAGGGGACCATCTTTGACTGTATTGACTTATAAAGGATACGAGATAAATGGGAATACATTTTACACGATCGCCCAAGATCAAAAGAGCACCAACCAAAACAGCGGTGTCCGCTTTGATGCAGCAACCGAGAGCGGAAAGGACACATATTATGGTTACATAGTGGACATATGGGAACTTGACTACGGACCTGATTTTAAGGTCCCTTTGTTTAAGTGCAAATGGGTCAATCTGTTAGGCGGCGAGGTACAGGTAGACCCACAGTACGGAATGACAACAGTGGATCTGAAAAATCTTGGGTACACTGACGAACCGTTCGTCCTAGCCAATGATGTGGCACAGGTTATCTATGTGAAGGACATGTCTACCAAACCGAGAAAAAGAAAATATAAGGAAGCGAATACATCATACGATGAGCCAAAGCGCCACATAGTTCTTTCAGGAAAAAGGGACATCCTGGGAGTGGACGGCAAGACAGACATGTCTGAAGATTATGAAAAGTTTCATGAAATTCCTCCCTTCAATGTCAAGGCTGACCCAAGCATCCTGATAAACAATGAAGATTATCCATGGTTACGGCGCAATAAGCAAATGACACAAGCAAAGAAAAAGTGAAGACTTTCTCCCGCAACTATTATGATGATACCATGCCAAATTTGTAACAGACGAACATGCTACCATTGTCCGTTTTGTACATGCACATGCTATGTGGGTGAAATTATGATACCATGCCAACTTTCAACCTTTTCAGAGTTCATTTTGAAATGCTTTCCAATTTCAGAGTCATTTAGCTCAAATAATGAATTAATAGCAAACAGAATGAACTACAAAACTTTTATGAAAATAAAAACAATCAATTAAAATATTATGTTATGATCAACTAAAATAAAACTATAATATTCTTCAATAGCCAAAAAGAATATAATTTTTGTGACCTAAAATCAAACTATAAGTATTTAATTGTAAGTATAAATAAAAAATAAATAGCAAAGAAGAAAAAAAATTCTATTTTTATAGTAAAGTTATTCATAAACTAGTGATTCACACAAATTTTAAAAATTCAATTTAAACTATTCAAAATTTTAAACTAATGGCACTACAGAAAGTTTATAATTTTTGTGACCTAAAATCAAAAAGAACTAAAAAACTATAAGTATTTAGTTGTAAGTATATAAAAAAATAAATAGAAAAAAAATTCTATTTTTATAGTAAAGTTATTCATAAACTAGTGATTCACACAAATTTTTAAAAATTCAAATTTAAACTATTCAAAATTTAAAACTAATGGCACTAACAGAAAGTTTATAATTTTTGTGACCTAAAAGCAAAAAGAAATCACTAAAAAACTGTAAGTATTTAGTTTTAAGTAGAAATAAAAAAATAAAAAACCAAAAAAATGTAGAAATAAAAAAGAAAAAACCAAAAAAATGCCACCTACTGGGCCTCCACGGCCTGAATACGACTAGAAACCCTACATGGGCCAGGATTCAGGCCCGCAGAAGGCCCAATAGGCCCACAGGCAGTAACAAGTTTAGGCCCGAAAGCCTGCATTAGAGAGGAGCTCGAATGGGGAGGCACACCAGCGCTTATAAACAAGTGTCGGCGCCCTTCAGCTAGCGAGGTGGGACTAAACTTTCGGCCGCGCCAGCGCCAGCACAAGGCCATTGGTCTCCGGTTGGAGGCACCAACCGGGACTAGGGGGCATTGGTCCGGTTCGTGGCACCAACCGTGACCATGCCCCCCTTTAGTCCCGGTTGGTGCCACCAACCGGGACCAATGGCCTTCGCTTCCCGCCCTTTCGGCTGCCGAAAATTGGCCTTTGGTCCCGGTTCGTCGCACCAACCGGGACTAAAGGGAGCATTAGTCCCGGGTCGTAGCACGAACCGGGACCATTGCTCTGGCTATATAAGCCAACACTTGTGAAATTTTGGCCAACCGCTCCCATTCGCCCCGACGCCCCCAGGCCGTTCGTCGTCGTCGTCGCCGCCCCGAGCCCGTCGTCGCCCCGCGCCGCCGCGTCGCCCGCCCCGCCCCGCCCGTCGCCGCCCCGAGCCCGCTCGTCGCCCCGCCCCGCCGCCGTCGCCCCGCCCCGTCGCCGCCCCGAGCCCGCCGCCGTCGCCCCGCCCCGTCGCCCCCCGAGCCTGTCGCCGCCCCGAGCCCGTCGTCGCCCCGCACCGGCGCCCTTTAGGTTGATGATATGATGATGTTTTTTTTCTGTTGATGATATGATGATGTTTTTTTTCTGTTGATGATATGATGATGTTTTTTTTCTGTTGATGATATGATGATGTTTTTTTCATATATGTATTAATTTTTTTAAGTTGTTAGTAGATATCGATTTTAGGTTAGTGTTGCATTTTAGGTTAGTGCATTTTATGTTAGTGGAGAGGAAAAAGTAAAATAAGGAAAAGGAAAATAAGTAGAGAAAGAAGGAGAAGAAGAAGGAGAAGACGAGGAGAGGAAGAAAAGGAAGAGGAGAAGAAGAAAAAATAGAATTTTTTTTCTATTTTTTCTTCTTCTCCTCTATTCCTTTCTTCTTCTCCTCTTTTTTTCTTCTATTTTCTCTTCTTCTCCACTATTCCTTTCTTCCTTCTCCTCTTCTTTTTCTTATTTTTTCTTCTTCTTATTTATTTCTCCTCTTCGAGGGGTCGAGGGTCGGGAACTAGGGTAGAGGGTCGAGGGTCGTTAAGGGGTCAAGGGTCGAGGGTTTCAGGGTCGAGGGTTCGAGGGTTCTATAGGTTCGAGGGTCGAGGGTTCCAGCAGGGTCGTCTAGGGGTCGAGGGTTCCAGGGTCGTCGAGGGTTCGAGGGGTCAAGGATCGCCGAGGGGTCGAGAGAGGTTTCCTAGTGTCAAAGTATTGAAGAAATCCATGCCTTCATCATTAGCCGGAAGTAACCAGGGCATGTTGGTACAAAGTTCTGCAAAGTTGTTCTGGAATGGAGTCCCGGATAGAATAATCCGCCTTTTGGTACGAATTCAGCAAAGGCCTTCCAAATAGCGATATTCGGAAGGCTCTTTCTGAACTTTGTACCAAAAAGCGAATTATCCTATCTGGGACTCCGTTCCAGAACAACTTTGAGAGCTTCGTACCATCATGCACATGTTACTTTCGCCTAATGATGAAGACATGGTTTTGTTGAATCCTTTGACACTAGGCAACCTCCCGACCCCTCGGCGATCCTCTCGAACATGAGAGGAAGAAGAGGGTCGTCTAGGGGTCGAGGGTTCCAGGGTCGTCGAGGGTTCGAGGGGTCAAGGATCGCCGAGGGGTCGAGAGAGGTTTCCTAGTGTCAAAGTATTGAAGAAATCCATGCCTTCATCATTAGCCGGAAGTAACCAGGGCATGTTGGTACGAAGTTCTGCAAAGTTATTCTGGAATGGAGTCCCGGATAGAATAATCCGCCTTTTGGTACGAATTCAGCAAAGGCCTTCCAAATAGCGATATTCGGAAGGCTCTTTCTGAACTTTGTACCAAAAAACGAATTATCCTATCTGGGACTCCGTTCCAGAACAACTTTGAAGAGCTTCGTACCATCGTGCACATGTTACTTTCGCCTACTGATGAAGACATGGTTTTGTTGAATCCTTTGACACTAGGCAACCTCCCGACCCCTCGGCGATCCTCTCGAACATGAGAGGAAGAAGAGGGTCGTCTAGGGGTCGAGGGTTCCAGGGTCGTCAATGCTTCGAGGGTTCGAGGGTTCTTCTCCTCTATTCTTTCTTCTCCTCTTTTTTTTCTTCTTCTTCCTCTTTTTTTTATCGGGAACGAGGGTCGTCGAGGGACATAGATGTAGTGTCGCCGTTGTCGATATATACCCCCTCCCGATAGCTTACTATGATTAGGTAGCTAGTTCTACGTTTGTCACTAATATATCCATCTGTCATGTTTGAATAATAATTGCCATGTTGTAAATATTTGTAGAAACTATGGACACCGCCCTAGACAAAGCAACAAAAGAAGCGTTGTTGAGGGACATAATCGTAGAAGGAAGTGATGCCATCTCGTTGTTTCTCAACGAAACCGATGGTCTGGAAGGAGAGGGTGAACAAGCTGGCTACGGTGACCTAATGCCGGTGCAAGAATAAGAACATGAGGACGGCTCCGGTGACCCAATGCCGGTGCAAGAAGGAGACCGTGATGACGGCTCCGGTGACCGAACCGAGTCTGGCCAGGTATATATATTAGTTAAGCCTATGCTGACTAGCTGATTGATGCATTCATTGTTTTGGTATGTACACATATTAATTAAGTCTTTGTTCTTTTTTCTAGCCCTCCGGATCGAGCACAACTTCGGTAAAGAGACGAGGCCCGAAGAAAAAGTTGAGCTCGGATGAAAAGTTTGAGATCATAGCAATCGCGCCCGACGGCCAACCTATTGAACCCCTCCGGACAAAGAGCACATTCGTTGCTCAGTGCGGGGTTCTGGTTAGGGACAAGATCCCGATAAGCATCCAACAATGGTTTAAGCCGGCTACAGAAGACCCTGAGGTGTCTTATGTCAATGATATGCAGAAAAATGATCTTTGGACTGAGCTGAAGTCAAATTTCACCCTACCGCCTGAGGATAATTCAGAGAACCCAGTTAAAGAGAAATTAATCAAGTCTTTTGCTCTGAAGAGGATGGCAGAACTATTCAGGAGGTGGAAGAAAGAGCTGAATAAGTTTGTCGAAAATAATGAGACACCAGAATTCAAGGGCAGATATGAGAAGATCAGAGATCACTGGCCCGCATTTGTGGCCCACAAGACATCGGAAAAGAGTCAGAAGATGTCGGCGACAAACAAGCAAAATGCTGCGAAGAAGAAGCTTCACCATCGCACGGGGTCAGGTGGCTACCTCGTAGCCTGGCCTAAGTGGTCCAAGACTGAGAATGATCTGGTTCATAAAGTGATCGAACCAGAGACAATTAACTGGCCAGACCGTTGCTGGACTTGGTTCTTCGGGGCTGGCGGAATCTTGCACCCTGTAATAGGGAAGTGCATTTGGACGAACAATCATAGGACATACCAGTCAGTAAGCTTAAGCAGTATATCGAAGCAGCGCAGGAAGGGACGTTCTTTCCAGACAGAGAGAACGACGAGCTCACAATGGCCCTCGGGAATCCTGAGCACCCTGGACGGGCACGAGGCACGCCAGGCTCCATTCCGTGGAAGGTTGGGTTTCCGGACGCAGGCGGTTACAAATCCCATGAGAGGACGAAAAAAGTGCAGCAGACCCAAATGCATGCGCTACAAGCAAGGGTAGACGCGATAGAGGAACAAGAAGCAAATCGCAGCAAACGTACTGCCGAAGCCTCCCCCGAAGCTACCCCGCCATCTCAGCGCAGAAGCAGCGTGGCTTCCACCGAGCTGCTTCAGCCGGAGCATGCCTTGACGGCTCCTGCCAGCTATCCCGTGGATGCTATAACGGAGTCTCAAAATTGCCACCTTATGACGCAATGGATGAATTTGAAGGTCAAGGCGGCTGTTGGCTCTGTTTATCCTACTGAACCCGGCGCAACTTTTCACTGCCGGCCGATTCCAGAAGGATATGCTAGGGTGATGGTGGATGAGATAACGGAGGGATTTGAGGACCTCCAGCTTGACCACCCTACCGGTGAAGGGGAGACTCGACTGGGGTCTGCTCTGAAGACTCCATGCCTATGGCGGAAGGAGCTCATCAACCTTCCGAACTGGACGCCTCCGCCTCCTCCTCCTCCTCCGGCAAGTCAGGGCACTCTGCCTCAACCGCCTCCTCCTCCGGCGAGTGACGATCAGGGCCCTCGGCCGGCTCCTTCTCCGGCGCGTGGCGGCACTCCGCCTCCTTCTCCGCCTGCGCCGACGCGCCCGAGCAGCCAGCCTCCTCCTTCTCCGCCTCGTCAGCAAGGGAAGAAGAGACCTACCGCCGCTCCAGCTGCTCCGGCGCGTCGTAGTCCTTCTCCTCCGCCTCTTAAGCAAGTAAAGAAGACAACCGCTCCGTCTGCTCGGTCAGCGTCTAGCAGTACAACCAGAGGCGGGAGGACATACAGATTCGGTCCTTCTCTGAAGACTCCAGAGAAGTTACCATATGAGAGGACCCTGGAGGAGAACGCCGAGATCGCGCGAGAAGAAGTGAGGAACTTCTTTGAAGGGGTGAAAGCAAAGAAACATCCACCTCCGGAGGAGAAGGTAGATCGGGTGAAAGTGAAGCGCACTCTTGCTGCCCTGACAAAACCACCGAAGTCTGATCCGCCGAAAGGAAACTATGACCGCATTATTGGAAAGGAATTTGCCGAAGCGGAGCGGTCGGGAAGTAGTGTGAGTGATCAAAGGCTGAAAGAACGACAAGCTGGGAAACAAATTACCCAGCTCGGCGAACAAGTGAAGCAATCGTGCCCCCCGCTCAAGGTGCCTAGCCACAACGTCGCTATTGATCCGAGGATGGTGCCCGGTTATAGCAATCTTGCAGATTACCTGCCCGACGAAGTACATTATGAACCCATGGACATCCAGATACAAAGATACGAGTACGGGAAGCCTCTTGTCAAAGATGAAAGATCTCTATCAACGATGATGCGAAGATTGCATGATTGGTACTTGAAAATCTGCAGAGACTCTGGGGGGAGGAGTACTTTGTATGTGAAAGTTAAAAAGGAGCATGACCTCGTTGGAATTGATCTGTTGCCTGTTCCATTTGAGGAGTTCTATCAGTTTTTCAATCAATTGGCCCTCGATAAAACAACGGTCGCCTGCTACTGTCTGTAAGTAGTACTACTTCTGTCATTAAGTTTCTCTATATAGCTTAGCTCTTTCATTGCATGTATTTATAATCATCCTCACTATATTATGCAGATTGAAGATCGCTGAATTGAAGAAAAGACAAGTCGGTGATATTGGGTTCATTAACACATATCTCATAGATGCAACTCAGGTTAAATTGCATGCCGCAGATACCGAGGCCAACTTGCCACGATCGTTGGTAATAAATCAAAACAAAGATATAATACTCTTTCCTTACAACTTCAAGTGAGTGTTACTGTCTTGTGCGTATTTGGTTTCCCTTATATATTAGTCAAGGTTATAGTAATGTAATTGATGAGTTATGCATGCGTGTGCAGTTTCCACTATATTCTCCTACATATTAAGCTTGAGCAGGGACTAGTAACCGTCTTAGACTCAAGACGAAAAGATCCCCAGGACTATGCAGACATGACTCAAATACTCGAGAAGTAAGTTAAATCGATCATTATCCACCATATCAGCAACTTTGTTCATTTCCTGATATATCAAGTAATTGTTTTCTTTCTCCGGCAGGGTTTGGAGAAAATTCACCAGAAAAGCTCCGGGACTGCCGAAGGAGCTGCAATTTAGACACCCGAAAGTAAGTACTATAGTAGCATTTTAAGCACATCTACTAGTCATTCAAGCGCTAGTTTCATCAATACCATTTGGCATTCTTTCTTATCAGTTTGATTAACCTCTATTTCTTGTAAAGTGGTTGTGGCAGGAACAAGGGAATGATATCTGTGGATACTATGTTTGCGAGTCCATCCGCCACACGACCTGTGAGCGAGGCTACACTGAAGAACAATATGAAGTACGTAAATAACAACATTCACAATTTTATTTTATTACCATCATTTGTGTTGAGTTTCATTCATTCATATATATATGTATTGACCCCCTTCTTTAAATTAGATGTTTCGGAAGCGGGATGAACTCCTAGCACCAGCTCGCATGCGAGCAATTCAAGAGGAATTGGCGGCATTCTTTCTTGACCACGTGATCCCTGAAAACGGAGAATTCTATGTTGACCCTGAGTCCGTATGATTATATTTGTAAGAGATAATTATTGTATATATGTAGCCGGTAGTGTCAGATAGATATACGAGAACATGTTGTTCGACCAATCTCTCGGAGAAAGAGAGGTGGTCGATATCACTTCTCTCTGTATGCATATATGTTCATCACGATCTTCTGTTTCCTTCGTTTGCTTACTAGCTAGCCAGCGTGTCTAGTCCTCTCTATACGTATGTATAGTATGTAGCGTCGACCAAGCACGGACATAAGAGATGACACTTCTCTCTATTAATTATAGCTAGCTAACACAATATATGAAACACCTAAATTAACCCCCCCAAAACCCCCAACCCCCCCCCTTTCAGAAAAAACAAAAACCCCCAGCCACAGAAATGGTGACGCGTGGATGCCTACTGGTCCCGGTTGGTGCCACCAACCGGGACCAAAGGGTCTCCTGACTGGGCTCTGCGCACTGCCCACGTGGAGGCCCATCAGTCCCGGTTCTGGATTGAACCGGGACTAAAGGGTCGGGGCATTAGTACCGACACTTTAGTCCCGGTTCAGGAACCGGGACTAAAGGCCCTTACAAACCGGGACTATAGGCCCTTTTTCTACCAGTGCTTGTGGGCCCCCTGTAGACCTTCCAAGCCTAATCTCTGCACTATAAATTCTCAAATATTTCCCCTATACCAGAGAACACACCAAAAATACTTTTCCATAGCCGCAAGTTTCTGTTCCCGTGAGATCCCATCTTGGGGCCTTCTCTGGCACTCCATCGGAGGGGGATTTGATCATGAAGGGCCTCTAGATCAACCTTGTTTCCCTTCCGATGAAGCGTGAGTACCTTATCACGGACCTAAAGGTCCGTAGCTAGTATCTACATGGCTTCTTCTCTCTCTTTGATCTTCAATACAATGTTCTCCTCAATATTCTTGGAGATCTACTCGATGTAATCTTCTTTTGCAGTGCGTTTGTTGAGATCCGATGAATTGTGGATTTATGATCAGATTATCTATGAATATTATTTAAGTCTTTTCTGAACTCTTTTATGCATGATTAAAATATCTTTGTATTTCTCTTTAAACTATCAGTTTGGTTTGGCCCACTAGATTGATTTTTTTGTAATGGGAGAGGTACTTAGTTTTGGGTTCAATCTTGCGGTGTCCTCACCCAGTGACAGTAGGGGTAGCGAGACACGTATTGTATTGTGGCCATCAAGGATAAAAAGATGGGGGGTTATGAAGGAAATATGCCCTAGAAGCAATAATAAAGTTGTTATTTATATTTCCTTATATCATGATAAATGTTTATTATTCATGCTAGAATTGTATTAACCGAAAACTTAGTATATGTGTGAATACATAGACAAACTGTAACATCCCAAAATTCTAAAATTTGGAATGTTATATTAAATAGATAGTTATGATTGATTGTTTGATTGACTGTGTGAAATTGAGTGAAATTCGGAATTTTTGAAAGTTAAATGAGAGGGAATAATATGACTTTCCCAAATTTTCATTTTGCTTTTACAAATTCAAATCCTTTTCACCACAAAACCCTGGAGAGAAGATGACATGACTTCTTCCATTTAAATAAATGAAAAAGGATTTTTGAATACATTTGAATTTCATTTGAAAATATTTCAAATTCAGAACTTTAAGCAACTCAATAATTTTCATGAGAGAAGATAAAATGACTTTTTCAAAACATATGAAATATGAGTTGGAAGTTTAAAAGGATCAACTTCAAAGTCCTTTTGAAATTATTTTCAATTTGGAGTTATTTGGATTTTATTCCAATTATTTTTCTCCAAAATAAAAATATATGGAAAATAGGGTAAAATGATTCCCTACAACAGAAAATTGGAGAGAAATAAATTTGAAATCATTTTGGTATTTGTAAAATGATTTTTATTGGGTTTTATTGTAGCAGAAGCACTGTTTGAATTATTTGAATTTTTGTGGATTTTATTTGACTCTAGAAAAATGTTTATGTCATAGAAAATGTTTTTCTGAAAATTTCTATATATTATATGCCCATGTAATATTTCTTATATATTTTTTTTGTTTTTATTATTTTTGTTTGTTTGATATTGTTTTTCTTAAAAAAACTTTTCCCCGACTGGGCCGACCCAGCTCCCAGCCAGGCCGCGGCCCAGCCCATCTGCGCCGTCGCCACCGACCCTGAGCGGAGTCCCTCGCCCGTACGCCGCCAGCCGCCGCCGTGTCCGAGGCGGACACGCCGCCGTCGCCCCTTCCCCACGCCTCCCGAGGCCCCCCTGACCCCCTTTATAAACCACGCCGCCTCCTCCTCCCCTCCCCGTTTCTCGTCGCCGCCGCATGCTCCAGCATCGCCCCGCGTAGCAACGCCGTCCGCTCCCAAACCATGTCGCCACTCGCAGCGCCACCCCGCGCCGCATCGCCCCGCATCGTCAGACGCCTCCGCCGCACCGACGTCCGCGCCGGAGTTCGCCGCCGGCCGGATCCGCTCCACTGGTCGAAACCCGATCCGCCGCCCCGGTCTGCCCGACTCGTCGGTTTTCTTCGAACCGTCGTGAACCGGTAAAACCACCATCCGGCTTTTCCCTTTTTTATTAGATTAGGTGTTTCTTTTAAAAACTGATCGGTATGCTCTAAATAGCGAACATTCACTGAGTAGGCCTCTGTAGTGGACGAATTCGTCACTTTTGCTTCTGTAGCGAACGTTCGTCGGTTAAGTTTTTGTTTTTTGTTTTATTTAGGTCAGGGACCTTTTCGCAAATAAAGGTTTTACTGAATAGTCCCTGTTCTTCAAACAGTCACAACTTTTAGCCAGCTTATCCAAATCCAATGAAACCAACTCACACTTCTTCGTTATGATCTCCTCTATCCAGTAAAATAACTTAAACATGTTTTTGAAAGTTAAAATTTGAATTCAAACAATTTTGTATTTGAACCTCGTTTGATCGTAACTTGAGTTTTATAACTCTGTTTGAGTTGATTCTTTTTGCAAATCGAAGTTCTTGACCTAAACTTTTTGATAAGGCCAAATTCACTTAATTTTGGTACTATTAGGAATTGTTTTATGTTGCAATAGTTATTTGCTTGGTTTTGATGTTTCCCAAATTGTCTCCTTCGTACTTTCTGATCTTTGAGTGATTTCTTATGTGTGGTTACTATTGCTTGCTCACGATAGATTGACTGGAGTGTGCCGAGTAGAACTATCAGGAGTTATGAGTGTGAATCATCTTCATCAGTAGTACGAGGAAAGTTCACACTTTGATCATATCCTCTTTATTTCCCAGTTTTTATGCATTAGTTTCAACCCTCATACATTGCATGAGTAGGATTGATAACATGTGGGTTTTGGGAAGTAGTTGATGGGGTAGGAACCTATTGTCTTGCATTCAAACCCTGGGTGTTACTATGTTATGCTTACTGCTATTCTATGCTATGCTCCTAGACGTGGTTTGGTTTTGAGAGAATTCATGAATGTTGTGAGAGTTATTGTTAACTAAGGTTTAACTTAAGGTGGCTACTTTAATACACATCTGGGTGGATTGGTTGGGGCACCCTGGAGCACCCAGTGGTTTACCCGGGCACCCGGAGAACCCAGTGCTTGCCCAAGGGGATCCCGGAGTACCTGTCATGGAATTGTCACGGTAGATGTCTTAGCGAAAGGACTTAGTCATAGGGCCATCACAACTAGGAAGCTTAAAGGGGTTAATCGGGACAAAGGACACGAGAGGTTTATACTGGTTCGGCCCCTTACGGTGAAGGTAAGGCCTAGTCCAGTTGATGTTGTATTGCTAGGTTTCGATGACGAAGGAGCGAATCCGCTAGCTTGGCTCTCGATCTCTTGTTTCTTGTCCTAAGCCACCGCCGGGTCGTCCCCTTATATACACGGGTTGACGCCTGGTGGCCTACAGAGTCCCAGCCGGCTCATAAAACGTGTTCAGCTCAGTGACTTATTTTATATGCCTTTCTTTACAAGTCTTCCTTTACATACGGCGGTTTACAATATTGGGCCTTAAGTCGCCTCTGGGCTTAGGCCTTCTACAAGTCTTAATAAACTATCACCTTGAATGTTACTAGGCTTCTTTTGTAACCAGCCATTGCGGTTGACCCGGCCCCTCCTGGACGGGTCATACCTGGTAGCTATATCCCCAACATTAGGCCCCAGGTTGACTTTAACTTTGTTCTTTGTCAATTGTCAACACATTGACGAAATCCATCTTCCTCTGTCTGAAAAAACTCTATAACCCGCCATGACGTCATCTTCTGAAAACATGAAAGCCTGCTATGACGTCATCTTCAACAGATCTTTCATATTTTAATGTCTTCCAAGAATCGAGGCGTCTGTTTAGCTGGATAATCATTATTTTGGTATTCCTCAATTTTCGCGCCTGCCTGTTCACTTATCCCCTTATAAATAGGCTTGACCGGTCCTTCTTGTTTCTTCTTCTTCCTTCCATCTTCTCGCTACCTCTCTGCTTCTCAAGCTCCGCTGCTGCCGTAGCACCCACCGTTGCCCTCAACGTCGGCCGCTGCATCACCCTGAGCTCGTCCAAAGAACGGCGGCGACTCTTTGCAGTAGATCTGCATTTTGTAAGTTCCTTCTTTTTCACGCACTTAGATTTGTATTAGGGTTGCGAGTTCATCGGTGTTCTTCGCCGTTCATCACGGATCTTCTTGTAGTTCTTCCTCCGCAGCCTCTTCTAATCCAAAAAGGAACACTTAACTCGTGCGGTAGTTGTTTTGCGTCCATTTTTTATACTAGTAGATCCACTTTTTCTGTACAGATGCCTCATTATAACTCATGAACTCATCTGTACTAGATTTTTAGGTCTAGAATATTTTCTTTTCGGAACGGCCATTTGATCCAAAACAATAATGACAGCTTGGTAAACTTGTTTGTGCCAACACTTAGCCATTTTCTGTTTCTAGCATCCTTTGAATATCTTTAGTCATGGCGGCTTATGACTCCGGCTTTACTTTATATGTCATTAGCCCTACTTTAAGCCGCCATGATTCATCTGTATCATGATCATGAACCTGTAGCTTCATCAAATAAATTGAACCGGCAAATTACTTTCTTTTCAGCTTCCCCTTTTTCATCATGCCGTCAAAAGCACCGACAGTCTGCAAGGTCCCCTCCATAGTAACTGAGGATAATGTTGGGGATATAACTATTTATGTAAGCCGCCCAGGAGGGGCCGGGTTATGCAAAGAGAAGCCCATCTGAAGCCCAAGACCAAGACGTGAAGATGGCGGTTCAGTAAAGGGTCTAAAGGCCCACAGGCGATTTATGGCCCATGGTGATAAACCACCATGAGGGCGTGACTTGTATTGTAAGGTAGAAGTAACTAGTCACCGAGCCGGACACCGTTTATGAGCCGGCCGGGACTCTGTAAGCCGTAGGGCGTCGACCCGTGTATATAAGGGGACGACCCGCTGGCGGCTTAGGGTAAGAAACAACAAATCGAGAACCGGGCATAGCGTATCTCGCTCCCTGGTGATCGAAACCTCAAGCAATTCCAACCCAACTAGACGTAGGCCTTCCTTCACCGTAAGGGGCTGAACTAGTATAAACCTCGCGTGTCCTTTGTCCCGATTAACCCCTTCAAGCTTCCTAGCTGCGATGGCTCCATGATTAAGTCCTTGCAAGAGGACATCTGCCGTGACAATTCCATGATAGTTGGCGCCCACCGTGGGGCCAGCGCACGGTGGATTTGAGTTCTTGAAGGGCAGCTTCGAAGGGCTCAAGGGATACGTAGTTGGCCGGATGACCAAGAGTCGTCGCGGCAAGATCTACAACGACGACGAAGGCTGGGGCCCCGACACCAGCTCAATTGAGTATGGATACCGGGTCCCCTTTGGCGGAATTCACGTCTTCATCGGCCGGATTGGTGAGCTGGGCCCTGAGCCGGACAGCTGCACCGACCTCGTCGAGACGGCTCAGCGTGCGAAACCCGCCCGAGCTCAACCCGTCGTGAAGCGTGCCTTTGTGGGTTGCATCCACGGAGGTGAACTTCCTGAAGGATCTGAAGGTGATGGTGAGCCGGTCGTCCTCTCTGACGGTGATTCGTCCGCCGGCTCAACAGATTCGCTGTATCAAGTTCAAGATGGTGTGCTTGGGGGCTGTTCCGATGGCAGCACTATTCCGGACCCCTCAGAGTCGCCAAACTAGGCAGGAGTCTTCATGGCTGGTACTCAACCCGGCCAAAATTCTACGGCCTCAGCGGCGATAACGTCCGGGTTAGGAGCAGCCGGGGCAGGAGGCCCTATGCGCTCACCGGCTCAGGTGCTGATGGATCTCATGGATAAGCTTACGGCTTTGTTAACTGTTACAGTCATCCCTGCGAACCAATCTGAGCATGAGGCAGAGGTGGCACAGGTTCACGACGAGATCGACCGGGCCAAGGAAACCTTAGCAGCTGAAGACGCTAGATTAACAACAGAGTGGGCGGCTTTGGATGTGCGGGTGCAGCAACTTCAGGCAGAGGCCTTGTAGCTCACGTTGAGCGTAAACGCATCTAATGAGGTAATGAGGAGGAGACATCAGAAAACTCAGTCCCGTTTACCTCAGATTTATGATCCTCGGAATCTCTTCGCTACACCCGGGGCCGGCCCAAGTAACCCGCCAGGTGCAAATCAGTTTATGACGTCCGGAGCGGGAGGCCCAGTCCAGCCTCCGGTGACGGTGCCTCTTCACAGCAATATGGCACCGCCCCATTACGTGCCAATACCACAGGGTCACTTATCCAACCCCATGGAGAACTTAATCGCAGCATCCGCACGTTTGGCAGCTCTCCCAGTAGATGGTGATGATCCGACAGCGGTGGAAACCCGGAAGATCAGGGAACTTGTCCAAACAGCCCTGGCTCAGCAAGAGACCTACTCCTACACCCGGGACAGGATTCACTCAACTCCTCCGCCCTGGTTAGCTCCGCCTCATCAAAACCGGAGCCTGAGTTATAGTAGACACATGGAGTCAGAGGCCTTGTCAAATAGCGCTCAGCGCCGGAACTAGCCCGGCGGGTATAACCCGGTTCAGGATCGGATACGTCAGGAGGACGAGCGGGCAGCTCAGCTAGCGGCTCAGCTAGCAGTCCAACAGGACTCACCGGCTTACCCGACGACTTCTGTTGAGGCGGGTGTTGCTACTAGAACCGGAGGAGTTCCTTGTCTGATACTGGCTCTGCGTAATGTACGTCTGCCCAAGGATTTCAAGGGACCTCGAAAGGTGCCGAATTATATGGCCGATTTATAGCCTGGGGCGTGGATTGAAAGTTACGAGATGGCCATGGAGCTGCTGGAGGTTAGCGATGAAGCGATGGCTAAATACTTCACCATGATGTTGGACGGAACGGCCCGTTCTTGGTTAAAGGGTTTGCCACCCAATTCCATTGGTTCATGGGTGGAGTTAAAGGCCCGTTTCATCCAGAACTTTAAGGACACTTGCAAGCAGTCTATGTCGATTGTGGACCTGACAAATTGTAAGCAGGAGGAAGGTGAATCTACGACTCATTGGGTACGCCGGGTCAAAGATATAATACATTCGTCTGACAAGATGGATGCTGGCTCAGCAGTTCTCATGCTGGAGAAGAATTGCCGTTTTGAGCCTCTAAGACAGAAACTGGGGCACCTTAAGCGTGATTGCAACGATATGGGGACGCTAATGGCGGCTTTAGTCAAGTATGCTGATTCTGATAGTACCAAGGATCCCGCGTCTGATGAGGAAAAGACAGGGAAGGGAAAGAAGAACGGCAATGGAAAGGGTCAGCAGCATAACCCGGCGAGTCAAGGAGGTAATAAGCGTAAGGCGGACGGTAACCCGGAATTTGTGGCCAATGCACAGGGTAACAATCAAAAGCGCAAAGGAAAGCCACCCCGGTTTGGCGGGTCAGGCCCGTCTCTTGAGCAATTACTCAATGAGCCCTGCCCGAAACACGGCACCCGGGAACGACCAGCGACTCACTTATGGAAGGATTGCGCAATCATGAAGGCTTTCAAGAATTCTAGTACGTTTGATGGAAATCAAGGCCCAGGCGGCGCCTCAGGAGTTGGCGGCTTTCATGGCCCGGGCGGCGGTTCAGGATCTGGCTTTCAGGAAAGCCGGGGTGGTTATAATCAACAGCAGTCTGGTCAAGGAGGTCAGCAGCAGCAGCAGTCGGGTTATCAGAGTCATCCAAAACAGCTAAACAGTGGGCAGTATCACGTGTTCACCACAAGTTTGTGTAAACGTGATCAGAAAGTTCATAAGAGGGCTGTGAATTCTGTTGAGCCGGCAGTCCCTCGTTACTTGAGGTGGTCGGAACAGCCTATATTCTGGAGCAGGGAGGATCACCCTCCCCGGGTTGATAATCCGGGTCAACTAGCCTTGGTAGTGGCACCACAGGTTGGTGGTTATAAATTTACTAAGGTGCTCATGGATGGAGGTAGCAGCATCAACATCCTCTATTACGAGACCTTTCGGCGCATGGGCTTAACTGACAAGAATTTAAAGACTTCCAACACCATCTTCCATGGAGTGGTGCCTGGTAAATCGGCGTATCCTGTGGGTAAGATTGAGGTAGAGGTGGCCTTTGGAGACGAGCATGATTCTAGGGCAGAAAAATTAACTTTTGAGGTGGTAAAAATCAAGAGTCCATATCACGCTTCGTTCGGGCGGCCGGCTTATGCCAAGTTCATGGCGCGGCCATGTTATGTTTATTTACAACTCAAGATGCCGGGATACAAGGGTACCATCACCGTGCATGGAAGCCGAAAGGTGGCCCTGGAATGCGAAGAAGGCAATGCGGTTTATGCCGAATCTGTCTGTGCAGCAGAGGAGCTCAAATTTTATCAAGATAACGTTGACTCGGCGGATATGACTTCTCTCAAGAAGCCGACTACGGAGCATGACCCGGCCATGAAGTTTAAATCGGCTGCAGAGACTAAGCTTGTTGATTTTACTCCGGGCGATTCATCTAAGCAATTCAGCATCAGTGCCAACTTGGATCCTAAATAGGAAAGCGCGCTCATCGAGTTCATCCGTGAGAACCGGGACATCTTTGCATGGAAACCTTCTGACATGCCGGGTGTACCGAGAGGACTCGCTGAGCACACTCTTAATATTGATCCGAAGTATAAGCCGGTCAGGCAGTTTCTGCGGCGATTCAATGAAGAGCGACGAAAAGCTATAAGAGAAGAGGTCGCCCGGCTCTTGGCGGCTGGGTTCATTGTCGAAGTTTTTCACCCGGAGTGGTTGGCTAACCCGGTGCTCATACTCAAGAAAAACGGCACCTGGCGGTGTGTGTGGATTACACGGACTTAAATAAGGCTTGTTCGGCTGATCCTTTTGCTCTCCCTCGTATTGATCAAATCATTGATGCTACGGCAGGTTGTGCGCGTTTGAGCTTTTTGGATGCTTATTCTGGTTATCATCAGATCAAGATGGCAGTTAAGGACCAGGAGAAGATGGCTTTCATCACCCCGTTTGGAGCCTTCTACTATGTGTCTATGCCTTTTGGGCTCAAGAGTGCCCAGGCGACTTATCAACGGTGTGTACAGAATTGTCTCCACAATCAGATTGGGCGCAATGTTCATGCGTATGTGGATGACATAGTGGTGAAATCTAGAGAGGCGGAAACCTTGATATCTGATCTCAGAGAAACCTTTGACAATCTCCGGGTTTACAAAATGATGCTTAACCCGGAGAAGTGTGTATTTGGTGTGCCTGCAGGCAAGCTTTTGGGATTCTTGGTCTCAAACAGGGGCATCGAGGCTAATCCGGAGAAGATTAAGGCAATCACTTCTTTGGCTAAACCGGCATGTATCAATGATGTTCAGCGATTGGCGGGTCGTGTTGCCGCTTTAAGCCGGTTCATAAGCCGGTTAGGTGAGAAGGCCCTACCGCTGTACCAATTGATGAAGAAGGCAGACAACTTTGTCTGGAGTGATGCTGCTAATGCTGCTTTTGAGGATTTGAAGAGGCAGTTATCTGAGCCGCCGGTTCTTGCGGCTCCCATTGACAAAGAGCCTTTGCTGTTATATGTGGCTGCTAATTCACGAGCCGTCAGTGTGGCAATTATGGTAGAGCGCAAGGAGGCTGGTAAGGAACATCCGGTTCAACAGCCGGTTTATTATGTCAGTGAGGTACTCATCGAGTCAAAACAAAGATAACCTCATTGGCAGAAACTTGTTTACAGGGTGTTCATGGCAAGCCGGAAGCTGAAGCAATACTTCCAAGGTCACCCTATCACTGTGGTAAGTTCTGCCCCCTTGGGAGACATTATTCAGAATAGAGAGGCTACAGGACGAGTCGCCAAATGGGCCATCGAGCTCGGGCCTCATGGTCTGAAGTACGTACCGCGCACTGCCATTATGTCTCAAGATTTGGTGGATTTCATCAACGACTGGACAGAGCTATAGGCACCTGAAGAGAAGCCCGATAACACTTATTGGATTATTCACTTTGATGGGTCCAGACAGTTGGAAGGCTCGGGGGCTGGAGTTGTATTAACTTCCCCTTGAGGTGACAAATTTTGTTATGTGCTCCGGCTTATGTTTCCTTGTACTAACAATGCAGCTGAGTACGAGGCCCTTCTCCATGGTCTCCGGATGGCCAAAGAGATGAACTTGAGCCGGGTAAGATGCTTAGGAGACTCAGACCTTGTGGCTCAATAGGTGTCAGGCAAGTGGGATTCTAAAGATCCCCTCATGGCGGCTTACCCTCGTGAAGTCGATGTTGTGGCTGGACATTTCAAGGGTTACGTAGTGGAACACATTGATCGAAGGAAGAATGAGGCGGCTGATGCCTTAAGCCGGCTGGGGTCTCGGCGTAAGCCGGTGCCGCCTAACACCTTTCTTGATGTTTTGCATAATCCTTCTGTTAAGTTACCTACAGAGGAAGATCTGGCAATACCAGACCCGGAGGCATAGCTGGTGGCGGCTCTCCATGTTATCCTGGATTGGACAGTGCCTTATTTGGCTTACATGACCCGGGGAGAGTTGCCTGAAGATGAGACCTTGGCAAGACAAATCGCCCGGCAGTCCAAGTCCATGACAATTGTCAATGGTGAGTTACATCATTACGTCACTGGAGCGATTCAACGTTGTGTGTCACCTACAGAGGGTCAGGAGATCCTTCGTGAGATTCATGAAGGCGATTGTGGTCATCACGTCGGCTCAAAATCTCTTGTGGCCAAAGCTTTCCGTCATGGGTTTTATTGGCTGACAGCTCATGCTGATGCGGAAGACCTGGTCAGTAAATGTGACGGATGTCAGAAATTCTCATGACGAGCCCATGTGCCGGCTCAAGAATTGAGGATGATTCCAATTACCTGGCCATTTGCAGTCTGGGGGCTTGATATGGTCGGGCCTTTCAAAAGGTCTAAGGATAAAAAGACTCACCTCTTGGTGGCGGTTGACAAGTTCACAAAGTGGGTGGAGGCGGAGCCAGTCAGTAAGTGTGATGCAGCCACGGCGGTCCAGTTTATGAAAAAGGTGATTTTTCGCTTTGGTTTTCCACACAGCATCATAACTAATAATGGCACTAACCTTTCCAAAGGAGCTATGGAAGAGTTCTGTCAACGAGAGCATATCCGGCTTGACGTTTCAGCTGTGGCTCACCCTCAATCTAATGGTCAAGCAGAACGAGCTAATCAAGAAATCTTGAGGGGTATCAAGCCCCGGCTCTTGGTCCCCTTGCAGCGGACGCCGGGTTGTTGGGTGGAGGAGTTACCTTCTGTACTCTGGAGCATCAATACTACACCTAACAGATCTACGGGTTACACGCCTTTCTTTATGGTGTATGGAGCAGAGGCGGTCCTGCCAAGTGACATCCGTCATGACTCACCCCGTGTGGCGGCTTATGTTAAGGAAGACAACGAAAAAGCTCGGCAAGACGCACTTGACCTGTTGGATGAAGAGCGAGACTTGGCAATAGCCCGCTTGGCGATTTACCAGCAAGACCTGCGCCGCTACCACAGCCGCCGAGTTAAGTCCAGAACCTTTCAGGAAGGCGACTTAGTGCTCCGACTCCTCCAGGATCAATCTGACATGCACAAGCTATCCCCTCCTTGGGAAGGACCCTTTGTGGTCAGCAAGAATCTGAACAACGGATCATACTACCTTATCGATGTTCGGGAACACAAAGACTCATGTAAGTCGGAGGAGGAGACCCGTCGGCCGTGGAATATCGCTCATCTTCGGCCTTATTATACTTGAGCCGTCGGCTCTAATGTGTATATACTTATACTATGTATATTACATAAAGCAATAAAGCAGGACCTCTGTCCTTTTTTCCACTCCCAAAAAAGGTTTATGTGTTTTCTTTGTCAGGTGGTGGAGATAACCAAGGAGAAGCGGATCATATCTGAATCCGGCTTTCCTTTGGTCCGGTTTATGATCATATATGAATCTAGCCGTGATCACTTGGGGGCTTCCTGTTCAAACATAGGTCATATTCGAACCAAAGAGAAGATAGCTGTCGATACCCACTTGATCGGCATACTGCCAAACCCACTTGGGGGCTTCTTGATCATATTTGAATCATAGCTTAACCACTTTTGGGTCTGACGTGGATCGTATTCGAATCAGCGTCATTAAACAACTCTTATGGTCACTTGGGGGCTTCCTATTCAAACATAGGTCGTATTCGAACCAAAGAGAACATAGCTGTCGATACCCACTTGATCGGCATCGCCACAGCCACTGGGGGCTAACAGATCGTATCCAAATCTTAGCTCAACCCCTCTGGAACGGTTCACTGATCGTATTCGAATCAGAAACCCTTGAATTTTGTTCATCATATTTTACAAGTGTCAACATTGGATATCTTGTGACCCTCTTGAAAATACAATGGAATACATTACAATCCTCCAGGATTAATATTGGTTACATCAGGTTGTTAAGTACCAGGTGAACTTGTATGTGCCAATTTTCAGGAGTTAAACTTACCCTCGGGGGTTGGTTTATATAAGCCGGAAAAGCAGCCGTAAGCATCACAGGGCAATGCAAGGTATTTCTGCAAAGGACATAACAGATTCATATAAACTACAAAGTGCATAGTGACGGCGGCTTATGCAAGTATTAAGGGCCATAAGCATGCACAAAGGCATAGCAAAACTCAAGGTATTTTTTACTCTGTTACAAGACTCCCCGAGTCTGAATGATGCGGCATTGTTTTTCTACAACGACATAAGCAGGTGGCGCCTGAAAATCTACTCTTGGGGTTGATTTGAAGCCTCCGGGTTATCCTTCTCCGTCTCTCCGCCGGCTGCTTTATCCTGGAAGGATGATGAGGCCCAGTCAATGCCACTCAAGGCCTCAAACTCAGCTTCATCATCTATTAAACCGGTTGGGTCGACTTCAGGAGCAAAGGTGTGCTTACGGGTTGGAGGGATCAAGCTGACATCGTCATAATGCGGCGTGGCGATTCTCTGATTCTCCTTGTCATAACCTGGCTGACACTTGGTGAGGTCAGTGTCATTCCCAATAAGAGTAGCCACCGGACGTATATCCTTCACACAGGCGGTGAAATCCTTATCATTAAACACGGTGCCATCTTCCTTTAAACTTGGATACCCAAGAGCAATATCAGCGGGGTCTAGTTCTGGAAGCCACGCCTTGGCCCAGCTCAATGCAGCTATAGCTCCGGCTCTTGCAGATGCTCGTCTTAGCTCTTGGATTCGCTGAGGTAGCACAGCAATCCGCTTCAGCACATCTTTCAGGAGATAGGGAACATCATTTGATAAAGCCACAACGGCCAGAGCACGTTGTGACCCGGTGTAGAGCTGTTCCACTAGAGTATAAACCGCCTTCAGCTTGATCACCATGTTCTGCTTGAGATTTGTGCTCCTGGGGCCTGCGTTATTAAGCATAAGGTGAGTCAGAGGAAACAACTGAAATGGTCATTTAAGGTTTGAGTAAGTCACTCACCAAAGATTGATGGGACCATTCGAGATATCTGGCGCTTTAAGTCGGACAGTTCGGCCGTTGCTTCCGCAAGCGATGCCTCTGCTGTCTCGGCCCGGGTCACCAGTGCGGCCTTTTCATTAGCCCAAATTTTCTTCTCCGATTCAAAATTTTTCCTCAGCTTCTCTTGTTCAGAGACGCTGAATTCAAATTTGGAGTTAGCCTTTTGAGTTTCAATCTCCTGGGCTGCCACGTGGTTCTTCAGGTCAACAATCTCCGATTCAAATTGACTTATGATGGCCTGCATTGCACCGGATAGTAGTCAAGATTACGGTAAATAATATTAAGTCCCAAGCACTTTGCAAGCAAAGGTACTTGACACTTGGGGGCTAATGTATATTGAAGAACTTTCAATTACTACTCTGGCTCATAGAAATTAAGTGCCAAGCACTTTGCAAGCAAAGATGTTTGGCACTTGGGGGCTAATGTGTATCGCAAGTGCTACAACTGGGTTAAATGTCTTTTTCCTAAGCCGGATAAGCAGTGCTAGGAAATTTTCTAAAGTCTACAACATATTTACTTATAAGCAATAGACTTGGGGGCTGGTACAGTAAGTATGGTTAAAGAAAGCTAGCATAAGTCATACCTTAGATTTTTGCTGTATCTGCTTCACCATGTCAATTTCCAGGTCACGGCTGCTATGTACTTGATTGATATAGCCGGAGACGATCTCTCCAATACTCAAATGAGTATAGTCAGTGACGTCCAGCTTGGCCTTTCGGCGTTCTACCAATTCCTCTTTAGAACACTTGGCAAGTACAGTTGGCTGTGCTGGCTCAACAAATTGAGTCTTGAGAATCTCAACTTCCGGATCATTTGCCTTGGCGGGGCTAGGAGCCTCCGGGTTACCAGAATCGTTGAGGGTTTGCTCAGTAGGCAGGTCAGAGGAAGATATAGGAACATCATGAGATGGTTGAGGCGGCGGCTCGTGAGCAGAGGCGTCAGGAGCAGCTGTGCCCAGCTCTGGTTCAGTCACAACCGGCTCTTGGGGCGGCTTATTCTTTTTTGCCCTTTTGCTGGGCTTTACTTGCACACTGTGGAAAAGGTAGACAGGTTAAATACAAAAAATATGAGTAAAACAAGGCATTGGAGGTGAGAGCTAATGGAGGTTTGTGTCGGGCGGCGATGAACGACTTCGGACTCAAGACGGTTTCAATACAGATCTGAGAAGGGGGAAAAGAGGAACTCACAAATGCGGAAGAACTGCGGAGGGTCGCCGTCGTTTTCTAGTCAAGATCAGGGTGATGCAGCGGCCTGAGTCGGTGAAGACGAGGGGGTCGACGGCGGCGGCGGCGGAGCTTGAGCAGCAAAGAAGGAGGTGCGAGGAGGAAGACGACTAAAGGAAATGAAAAAGACCTAGGTCGCATCTATTTATAAGGAGGGGCCGACCAAGACGGCGCGAGAAATGAGGAGACGGAATATCATTTTACAACAACCCCGACGCCTCGATTTTCGGGATGGTCAGTAAAGGCAAAGATCCGTTGGAGGATATGACGGAATAAAATGTGAGTTTTATTGAAGATGACATCACAGAGATTTAACCCGGATCCAGATGATGACGTCACGGCGGGTTAAAGTTTCCGCACAAAACAGAAGACTGAAGGCCAGTTCATAAGGTTTTTAAAGATTGACATGAACCGGTTCAAATCAATCTGGGGCCTAATGTTGGGGATATAACTATTTATGTAAGCCGCCCAGGAGGGGCCGGGTTACGCAAAGAGAAGCCCATCTGAAGCCCAAGACCAAGACGTGAAGATGGCGGTTCAGTAAAGGGTCTAAAGGCCCACAGGCGATTTATGGCCCATGGTGATAAACCGCCATGAGGGCATGACTTGTATTGTAAGGTAGAAGTAACTAGTCACCGAGCCGGACACCGTTTATGATCCGGTCGGGACTCTGTAAGCCATAGGGCGTCGACCCTTGTATATAAGGGGACGACCCGCTGGCGGCTTAGGGTAAGAAACAACAAATCGAGAACCGGGCACAGCGTATCTCGCTCCCTGGTGATCGAAACCTCAAGCAATTCCAACCCAACTAGACGTAGGCCTTCCTTCACCGTAAGGGGCTGAACTAGTATAAACCTCGCGTGTCCTTTGTCCCGATTAACCCCTTCAAGCCTCCTAGCTGCGATGGCTCCACGATTAAATCCTTGCAAGAGGACATCTGTCATGAAAATTCCACGACAGATAACTTGAAAGAGTTTGTCACCATTGGATTTTTGCAAGAGAAAAACATTATGTCTTATCGTGCTCCTGACCCGGACGAGGAACGACCTAATCCCAAAGACGGTGAAGTTATTGTCTTCACTGATCACATGAATCGGGGTTTTTCACCACCCGGCTCAAAGTTCTTTAGAGATGTTCTTCATTTTTTCAAACTTCACCCTCAAGATCTTGGACCCAATTCCATATCCAACATCTATAATTTTCAAGTTCTCTGTTAGGTGTATCTTCAAGAAGAGCCGACTGTGGAAATCTTCAGAGAGTACTTTTATCTGAACCGCCATAATGAGTGTACCAATTGCCCTAGCTTGGAACTCGGTGGAATCTAAATTCAGCGCCAACAGGGCGCCGTCTTTCCCTTAATAGTCTTACCGAGTCATCCCAAAGATTTGAATCAGACCTGGTTCTATTGCCAAGATACGTCTCCAGCCAATGAAAAACCACTACTGGGTTATCGCGCGGAGCGTCTGGATTCCAAGTTTGTGCTCCCTGGCAAACTTACTGCTGCTGAACGCAAGAAGCTTATTCCATCTATTAAAAGGATTAATGCCTTATTGGGGAATGGCTTAACCGGACTTGACTTGATCAGTTGCTGGATCTCGTGGCGGGTCATCCCTCTAAGCCGCCGATCCAAATTGATGTATGAGTATGGCGGAGGCCCAAATGACTCTCTGTGTCACAGCTCTGTACAACTAACTGAAGAAGACATTCATGCAATGTCAACCATCCTTGTGAATGGTAAATATGAGGACTGTAGTAAGGTTGGGTTAAATCCCTTCTGCAAACTTAACCCGGCACCAGAGGTGAAAAACCCCTGACCTCTTTCTCTTTTTGTGTTTTCCTCAGTAGTTTTAAATGCTTTCATGACCTTTTATCATGTTTATTTGTTTACAGGCCAAATCCAACTTCTGGAAAGCCAAGTATGACCATGAAGCTGCCAAGAAGGCTAGAGCCGCCGCCATAGCCGCCAAGAAGATGACTTGGAGGTCCAAGAAGAAAAGGAGCACTGCTTCGGACCTGTTAAAGCTTGACGATGATACTGAGTTGGAGGTAGCCCTTGACTCCCTTGGCCAGTTTTTTAATAACCTTATTGACACTGACTATTGCCAGGACGACACGGGGGCCAGCCAGGCCGTAGAAGAAGAGGTAACTATTTCCTCCGACTCAGGCCATTTGTCAAGACAGAAACTTCGACTGGTAACCCGGAAAGTAAGGTTTTCGCACCCTTTGTCTTATTCGGACCCTCATTTTCTTTTGAAAAAGCAGCAACATGAGAGCCGCCGTCAGGCCCGGAATAAAGACGACGATGAACCGCCTTCCATTTTACAACAAACTCCTCGAAAACGCCAGAATGAGGTTTCTTTCATCTTCATCTTTTGCTTTCATTAATGAATCTATTCCCTTGCCTCACTAACTTTATTTTACCTTTTACAGGAGGTTTCTCGCTCTTCTGGCGACTCATCTCAGACTCAGTTTCTAGCTTTCAAAACTGCTCCTGGGTAAGGAAAAATCAGCTTTCCTTCGTATCTTTAAAAACTGCATCCTTACACTAACTGTCTCATAAAACTTTTCTTAGCGGCCAAGCCAAATCCAAGAAGGCCAAGGTGCTTAAGCCGTCAGAAGACCCGAAGGTTCCTGCACCTGAGCCGGCCATGCCAACTCCTCCCTCTGAAACTAAAGCACCTGAAGACCCGACTGTTCATACTCAATTGGATCCTCCTGAGTTGTCAGCCGATGAGATCACCCTTAATCCGACTATCACTGAACCATCTAGTTCAGCTAACCCGCCAACAACTTCTGATACTGACATGTTGATTACTGGTAGCCGATTTGTTGAACCGGGGACCCCCACTGTGTTAGCCCAGCACATTGCAAAGCAAGAAGCCTTGGAGAAGCAGAAAGTGTGTTTTGCTATCTCTCACTACACTCATCTGAATGCTAGTCACATACTGTCCGGCTATGTCAGTCATGTTCATTCCAGCCGTGAGTCGGAAATTGAGATCGTCAAGCAATTGCAGCTAAAATATGAGGTATGTTCTCCAGTTCACTTATACTCTGCCAGCCCCCAATTCTTCAGATGATGAACCTGAATGATCTGCAGACTTTATGATATAGGTTGATACTTTGTCTCTAAGTTTTTCGAAAGTCCAACAAAGTAGCGTAAACTTCACCTGTAGTCCCCAAGGGCCGGCTCAATTTATCATAAATTAACCGGTACTTAACTTCATAACTGTCTTTTACTAGTTCTAATAAGTATTGCAATCCGGCTTAATCTTGAGAAACTTTTTGAATATCATGCATTAGCCCCCAAGTGCCAAGTGTTGTTACTTTGTAAAACACTTGCGACTTGAAACATATAAGAGTCATAAAAAATTGCTTTGGCAGACATTAGCCCCCAAGTATCAAGTGGTATTGCGGTGCATAGTACTTGAGACTTGAACCCTTATAACTTTTAGTTTAAGCCTTGACACACCTGTGTATCTTTTGTAGAACGGCCTATCTGAATTGGGCTCCCAATTAACTGATGCAAAGACCCGGCTGACGGATCAAGAGGCAGAAATCAAGACTGCTGACTCTAAACTCCAATTGAGTCTTTCTGAGACAGAAAAACTGAAGACCAGCTTGACTGCAAAGAAGAAATCCTTGGCCGAAGGAAAGACGCTGCTGATACTACGTGTTGAAACAGCTGAGGCGACTCTTGAGGAGGTTACCACGGAGCTCACCGGTTTAAAGAACCGAGTGTCTCAAATGGTCTCCGCCATCTTTGGTAAGTCAGCTGTATTAATCACTTATACCTTCTTTTGACCCAGAATATAAGCCGCCTGCTGAGCCTTTGTTTAAAAAACACTCGCAGGTCCACGAAGCAAAAATCTGAGCCAAGACAGTGTGACCAAATTGAAGGCGGTTTATACCTTGGTGGAGCAATTGTATACTGGTGCTCAACGAGCACTTGCCACCATCTCCCCTGCCGACCAAGGACCCAATCGGTTGAGTGATGTCTTGAAGAAGTTATCAATCTTACCCGCTAGGTTTCAAGAGGTCAAACGATCCTGTACCAGAGCCGGAGCCCTGACTGCCCTTAGCCGTTCCAAAGCATGGGTGCCAGATCTAGACCCAGCGGATGTAGCTAAGGGGTACCCTACTGTGAAGGAAGACGGGACTCTATTTGAGCAAGATGACTTCATTGCCTATGTGAGGGGAGTTTGACCTCAAGCCACCATTCTTGGATATGAGACCAACATCGATAAATATCAGCCGGGTTTTGATATCGAGAATAAGAAGATGGTTCGTCGACACACTTTTGCTCCGGAAGTTGATCCCGCCGGCCTGATTGATGATGAAGCAGAGTTCATTTCTCTGAACGGCTTTGACTGGTCCAATCCCAGCTTCCAATCAGTAGAAGGAGGTGAAACAGGGAGGGGAGAGTCATAACCATCTTGTGGGCTCTCAAAGCCTTGTAATAGATTTAGCTTGAAACTGTATGTGTTGCTTACGCCATCGCACACAAAATGTTGCATACTACTCTTTGCCAGCACATCTTTGATTACATCTGCAATGTTTTGACTTTGCTCTTGCAAAAAGTGAAAGAGCTAGCCTGGCCGTTTAACACCGGACTGGTCAAAAACACTGGTATATGTCTTTATGAAATTGTCATATTGGTAAAGATAAACAAGGATGAAAAAACTGTTCATGAACAACACTGTCATACTTGTGTTTCTTGACTTCCGGTTTTCATGATCCAATATTTTTTGAGAAGTCAATGCTTCCATATACCTGATGACTATCATGCCTTGGCGGCTTATTGTCAAATAGTCAAGCCGGCTTAAATAAAAACCATACTGATAGTTTAGATTTGAGACAATAAAAACCAGTAAGACAATATAGCAGATTTCAAACAACATAAAATTGGGGGTTTCTGATTCGAATACGATCAGTAAACTGGACCAAAGGGGTTAAGCTAAGATTCTAATACGATCATATAGCCCCCAGTGGCTTTAGCGTTGCGCCGATCAAGAGGGTACCGACAGCTATGTTCTCTTGGGTTCGAATATGACCTATGTTTGAACAGGAAGCCCCCAAATGACCTTGAGAGGTTTTTAACGACCCTGATTCGAATACGATCCACGTCAGACCCAAAAGGGGTTAAGCTATGATTCGGATACGATCAAGAAGCCCCCTAGTGAGTTTGGCTTTGAGCCGATCAAGAGGGTTACGACAGCTATGTTCTCTTTGGTTCGAATATGACCTATGTTTGAACAGGAAGCCCCCAAGTGATCATGACGTTTACAGCTAGATTCGAATACGATCATAAGCCGGACCAAAATGGTTAAGCTAGATTCAGATATGATCAGCTCCTTAATAGTCATTTAAATAATGAAAATAGTAAAGATATATGATCTTTGAAGAGGAAAAACACAGAGGTCCTGCTTTATTAGTTATCATAATATATACAATGTCAAAGTATGTACATGATGAGAGCTGGTAGCTCAGGTGTAGTATGGCCGAAGCTGAGCAATGTTCCACGGCCGGCGGGTCTCCTCCTCCGACTTACGTGAGTCTTTGTGCTCTCGAACGTCAATGAGGTAATATGACCCGTTGTTTAAATTATTGCTGACCACAAAGGGTCCTTCCCAAGGCGGGGATAGTTTGTGTGCATCCGACAGATCCTGGATGAGCCGGAGCACCAGGTTACCATCTTGAAAGGTCCTGGACTTAACCCGGCGGCTGTGATAACGGCGCAGATCCTATTGATAAATTGTTGATCGAGCCGCCGCCAAGTCTCTCTCCTCATCTAACAAGTCAAGTGCATCCTGTTGGGCTTGTTCATTATCAGCTTCAACATAAGCCGCCACGCGAGGCGAGTCATGACGGATGTCACTAGGCAGCACCGCTTCCGCTCCATAAACCATGAAGAAAGGTGTATAACCTATAGACCTGTTAGGAGTGGTGTTGATACTCCACAGCACTGAGGGTAATTCCTCTACCCAACAACCCGACGTCCATTGTAAGGGAACCGTAAGCCGGGGCTTGAGACCTTTAGATTGAGGTGTTGTAACAAACCGATTTCCTGATTTGCTCTCTCAGCCTGACCATTAGATTGAGGGTGAGCTACGGAAGAAACATCAAGCCGGATATGCTCACGTTGACAAAACTCCTCCATAGCACCTTGGGAAAATTAGTGCCATTGTTAGTGATAATGCTGTGTGGAAAACCAAAGCGAAAAATCACCTTTTTCATGAACTGAACCGGCGTGGCTGCATCACACTTACTCACTGGATCTGCCTCAACCCATTTTGTGAATTGGTCAACTGCCACTAAAAGATGTGTCTTTTTATCCTTGGACCTTTTGAAAGGTCCAACCATGTCAAGCCCCCAAACTACAAACGGCCAAGTTATTGGAATCATCTGCAACTCTTGAGCCAGCACGTGCGCTCGTCGTCCAAATTTTTGACATCCATCACACCTACTGACCAGATCCTCTGCATCAGCGTGAGCCGTTAACCACTAAAAACCATGACGAAAAGCTTTGGACACAAGAGACTTTGACCCGGCGTGATGACCACAATCCCCTTCATGGATCTCACGAAGTATTTCTTGACCTTCTTCAGGAGAAACACAACGCTGAAACGCTCCAGTGACGCTGCGATGATACAACTCTCCGTCAGAAATTGTCATTGACTTGGACCGCCAGGTTATCTGTCGGGCCAGGGTCTCGTCCTCTGGCAACTCGCCCTGGGTCATGTAAGCCGGGAACGGTACTGTCCAATCTGGAATAACATGAATAGCCGCCACTAACCGTGCCTCCGGGTCAGGAATGGCCAAATCTTCCTCTGTAGGCAATTTAACAGACGGGTTATGTAAAATATCCAAAAAGGTGTTAGGTGCTACCGGCTTACGCTGAGATCCCAACCGCCTTAAGGCATCAGCCGCTTCGTTCTTTCTGCGGTCAATGTGTTCTACTTGATAACCCTTGAAATGCCCAGCAACAGCGTCGACCTCGCGGCGATAAGCCGCCATGAGAGGATCCTTGGAATCCCACTTGCCTGACACCTATTGAGCCACCAAATCTGAATCGCCGAGGCACCGGACCCGGCTCAGACTCATCTCTTTAGCCATTCGAAGACCATGGAGCAAGGCTTCATATCCTGCTGCGTTGTTAGTGCAAGGAAACATCAATCGCAACACATAACAAAACTTGTCCCCTCAAGAGAAGTTAAAACAACTCCAGCCCCAGACCCTTCCAACTGTCTGGACCGATCAAAATGAATCGTCCAATATGTGTTGTTTGGTTTCTCCTCTGGGATATGCAACTCTGTCCAGTCATTAATGAAGTCAACCAGCGCTTAAGATTTGATCGCAGTACGTGGCATATACTTCAAACCATGAGACCCAAGTTCAATAACCCACTTGGCGACTCGTCCTGTGGCTTCTCTATTTTGAATGATGTCTCCTAGAGGAGCCGAGCTAACCATAGTGATTGGGTGACCCTGAAAGTAATGTTTGAGCTTCCGGCTTGCCATGAACACCCCATAAACGAGCTTCTGCCAATGCAGATATCTTTGTTTAGATTCAATGAGCAGCTCACTGACGTAGTAAATCAGCCGTTGGACCGGATGTTCCTTGCCAGCCTCCTTGCGCTCCACGACAATGGCCACACTGACAGCACGTGAGTTAGCACCTACATATAACAACAACGGCTCTTTCTCAACCGGAGCAGCAAGAACCGGCGGCTCAGCGAGCTGTTTCTTCAGATCCTCAAAAGCAGAGTTAGCAGCGTCACTCCAGACAAAGTCATCCGCCTTTTTCATCATTTGATACAAAGGCATTGCCTTGTCCCCTAACCGGCTTATGAACTGGCTTAAGGCAGCGACGCGACCCGCCAAACGCTGAACTTCATTCATGCACACCGGTTTGGCCAGATATGTAATTGCCTTAATTTTCTCCGGATTATCCTCAATACCTTTGTTAGATACCAAGAAACCCAAAAGTTGGCCAGCTGGGACTCCAAAAACACATTTGGCCGGGTTAAGCATCATCTTGTAGACCTGGAGGTTATCAAAGGTCTTCTTTAGATCAGTTACCAAGGTTTCCTTCTCTCTGGATTTCACCACTATCTCATCCACATAAGCATGAACGTTGCGCACAATCTGACTGTGAAGACAATTCTGTACACATCGTTGATAAGTCGACTGGGCACTTTTCAGTCCAAAAGGCATAGACACATAGCAGAAGGCTCCAAACGGAGTGATGAAAGCCGTCTTCTCCTGGTCCTTAACTGCCATCTTGATCTGATGATAACCTGAATATGCATCCAAAAAACTCAAATGCTCGCAACCCACCGTAGCATCAATGATCTGATCAATATGAGGGAGAGCAAAAGGGTCGGCCGAGCAAGCCTTGTTCAAATCGGTGTAATCCACACACATACGCCAGGTGCCATTCTTCTTGAGTACAAGCACCGGGTTAGCCAACCACGCTGGGTGAAAAACTTCAACAATGAACCCGGCCGCCAAGAGCCGGGCCACCTCTTCTCCGATGGCCTTGCACCTTTCCTCCTTAAACCATCGAAGAAACTGCCTGACCGGCTTAAACTTCGGATCAATATTAAGAGTGTGCTCAGCGAGTTCTCTCAGGACACCCGACATGTCAGAAGGTTTCCATGCAAAGATGTCCCGATTCTCACGGATGAACTCGATGAGCGCGCTTTCCTATTTTGGATCCAAGTTGGCACTGATGATGAACTGTTTGGATGAGTCGCCAGGCACAAAATCAACCATCTTGGTGTCATCAGCTGACTTGAATTTCAACACCGGTTCATGCTCCGTACTTGGCTTCTTCAAAGACGTCATGTCTGCCAGGTCAACATTATCTTTATAAAACTTTAACTCCTCTGTCGCACAAACAGACTCAGCATAAGCGGCATCACCTTCTTCACATTCCAGGGCTAATTTCCGGCTTCCATGTACTGTGATGGTGCCTTTATAACCCGGCATCTTGAGCTGCAGATACACATAACACGGCCGAGCCATGAACTTGGCATAAGCCGGCCATCTAGACAGAGCATGATATGGGCTTTTGATCTTAACCACCTCAAAAGTTAACTTCTCAGTCCTGGAATCATATTCATCCCCAAAGGCTACTTCCAGTTCAATCTTACCAACTGGGTATGCCGACTTACCAGGTAAACACCATGAAAAACAGTGTTGGATTGTATAAGACTCTTATAAGTCAACCTCATCCGATGAAACGTCTCATAATAGAGGATGTTGATGCTACTGCCTCCGTCCATGAGCACCTTAGTGAACTTATATCCACCAACTTGAGGTGCCACCACCGAGGCCAAGTGACCCGGATTATCAACCCGGGGAGGGTGATCTTCCCTACTCCACACAATAGGTTGTTCTGACCACCTCAAATAACGTGGAATCGCCGGCTCAACAGCATTGACAACCCTCTTATGAAGCTTCTGGTCCCTCTTGCATAAACTAGTGGTAAATACGTGGTACTACCCACTATTCAACTGTTTTGGGTTACTCTGATACCCGGACTGTTGATGTTGTTGCTGCTGATTACTTTGGCCGGGTTGCTGATTATAGCCACCCTGGTTACCCGGATGGTCCTAACCGTGAAAACCACCTCCGCTTGAACCAGCGCCCGGGCAATGAAAGCCGCCTCCGCCTGAACCGCCGCTAGGTCCGTGGCTACCATCAAACATGTTGGAATTTTTAAATTCCTTCATGATCATACAGTCCTTCCACAGATGGGTAGCTGGCTTCTCTCGGGTGTCGTGTCTTGGACAAGGTTCATTCAGTAGTGGCTCGAGGGTGGGACCTGACCTGCCTGACCGAGGAGGTGGCCTACCCTTGCGTCGTTGGTTGTTGCCCTGTACATTGGTGTTAGCCACAAAATCGTCAGCCTTACGTTTATTACCTCCTTGATTCACCGGGTTATGCTGATGACCCTTGCCGTTGCTGTTCTTCTTTCCCTTCCCTGTCTTCTCTTCATCCGACGTGAGATCCTTGGTACTGTCAGAATCAGTATATTTGACCAGGGCCGCCATCAACTGGCCCATGACATTACAATCACGCTTGAGTCGCCCCAGCTTCTATTTCAGAGGTTCAAAACGGTAATTTTTCTCCAACATTAAGAACGCATAGCCAGCATCCATCTTATCAGATGAATGTAGTATCTCCTTGACTCGGCACACCCAATGGGTCATGGACTCACCTTCCTCTTTCTTACAATTAGTCAGGTCCACGATTGACATAGGTTGTTTACATGTGTCCTTGAAGTTCTTAATGAACTGGGCTTTTAACTCCGCCCATGAGCCGATGGAATTGGGTGGCAGCCCTTTCAACCAAGTGCGAGTTGTTCCATCCAACATCACAGTGAAATACTTAGCCATTGTTGCATCGCTGACCTCCAATAGCTCCATCACAATCTCATAACTTTCAATCCATGCCCCAGGCTGCAAGTCGGCCATGTAATTAGGCACCTTACGAGGCCCTTTAAAGTCCTTTAGAAAGCGCTCATTACGTAGAGCCGGCACCAGGCAAGGAACACCTCCTGTTCTTGTGGCCACTCCTGGCTCAATAGAGGTTTCCGGATAAACCGGAAAAGCCTGATGAGTCGCCTGCTTAGCTGCCAGTTGAACCGCCCGCTCAGCCTCTTGACGGATTCTCTCCTGATCCGCCAAGTTAAGGGCTCCACCCTGCGCCAACTCATGCATGCGTGGTTGGTTACGGCGTTGAGCATTGATCGACATAGCGGCTGAGTCCATATGCCTGCTATAGCTCGGGCTCTGGCTTGGGCGAGGGGTTGAATGGATTCTGTCTCGACTGTAAGAGTACGCATCCTGCTGCGCCAGAGCCGTCTGAAGAAGTTCTCTCACCCTTCGTGTTTCAATAGCTGTCGTAGAGTCGCCTTCCATCGGGAGAGCCGCCAAACGAGCCGACGCAGCAATGAGATTCTCCAAAGGGTTAGAAAAGTGACCCGGTGGTATTGGTGTGTAATGAGGCGGAGCAGTGTTCATACGGGGTGGCTCCATGGCCCGCGGTTGAACCGGCACCCCAGCCCCGGATGTCGTGATCCAGTTTGCCTCCGGCGGGTTACTTGGACTAGCACAGGGGGTGTGGAAGAGATTCCTAGGGTCGTAAGTCAGAGGCAGACGTGACTGAGTTTTCTGGTGCCTTCTCCTCATGACCTCGTGTGACGCGTTCAGATCCACCGAGAGTCGGAAAGTCTTCGCTTGAAGCTGCTGAGCATGAGTATCCAAAGCTGCCCGCTCTGCGGCCATCCTGACCTCTTTTGCTGCTAAATTTTCCTTGGCCTGTGCCATCTCTTTGCGTAGTCGTGCCACCTCTGTGTCATGCTGAGCCTTATCCGTTGGCTCCACTACAACAGTCAACAGAGCCGTCAACTTATCCATGAGGTCCATTAGCAGCTGAGCCGGGGGGCGCGCGGGGTCTCCTGACCCGGCTGCTGCCGGCCCGGTGGTCATTGTTGCCGGAGCCATAGAGTTCTGCCCGGGTTGAGTGCCAGCCATGAAAACTCTGGCTCGATTCGGCGGCTCAGAGAGGCCCGGAATACTGCTGCGATCGGAATAGCCCCCAAGCACGCCATCTTGTAGCTGATACAAAGAATTTGTCTCGTCTGAGGATGACTCGCCATCAGAACAGATGGTCGTCTCACCACCATCCACTGATCCTTCAGAGAATTCACCTCCATGGATGCAACCCACAAAGGCATGCCTCACGGGAGGTTGAGTCTGGGCGGATCTCGCACGCTGAGCCGTCTCGATGAGGTTGGTGCAGACGTCCGGCTCAGGGCCCGACTCGCCGATCCGGCCGATGAAGACATGGATTCCGCCAAAGGGGACCCGTATCCGTACTCAATTGAGTCGGCCTCCGGGCCCCACCCTTCATCGTCGATGTAGAGCTTGCCGCGGCGACTCTTGGTCATCCGGCCCACAGCGTATCCCTTGAGCCCTTCGAAGTTGCCCTTCAAGAACTCAAATCCACCATGTGCTGGCCCCACTGTGGGCGTCAACTGTCGTGGAATTGTCATGGCAGATGTCCTAGCGAAAGGACTTAGTTGTAGGGCCATCGCAGCTAGGAAGCTTAAAGGGGTTAATCGGGATAAAGGACACGAGAGGTTTATATTGGTTCGGCCCCTTACGGTGAAGGTAGGGCCTAGTGAAGTTGATATTGTATTTCTAGGTTTGGATGACCAAGGAGCGAATCCGCTAGCTTGACTCTCGATCTCTTGTTTCTTGTCCTAAGCTTCCGCCGGGTCGTCCCCTTATATACACGGGTTGACGCTTGGCGGCCTACAGAGCCCCGGCCGGCTCATAAAACGTGTCCGGCTCGGTGACTTCTTTTATATGCCTTTCTTTACAAGTCTTTCTTTACATACGGCGGTTTACAATATTGGGCCTTAAGCCGCCTCTGGGATTAGTCCTTCTACAAGTCTTAATAAATTGTCGCCTTGAATATTATTGGGCTTCTTTTGTAACCCGCCATTGGGGTTGACCCGGCCCCTCTTGGGCGGGTCATACCTGGTAGCTATATCCCCAACAGTACCCGTGTGATCACCCTATGGAATGCTACCCAGGCTCAAAGGGATCATAAGATTATTCATGCTAGAAACTTCCGTGTGTAGCCACAAGCCATTATGGGCTCTGGCATAGTTGAGTAAGTTGCGTGAGCTCTTGAAGAGGTGGACTAGCAGATATAGTGGGATTGTAGGTGTACCGGTCTGCCCGAAGTAAAGAGTTAATGCTTCTGAAAGACTGTGTCTCGGTCATCCATTTCTCAAACATCTTGTAGTGCGAGAAATCCAATGGAGGAGATCGATTCTTGTGGGGAAAAGTGTGCAAACCTCTGCAGAGTGTACAAACTAATCATGATTAGTCGTGTCCCCGGTTATGGACATCTTGAGTCTCTGGTTCTTGAATTATCATGTTGATCTCAACACTTTATTTAATTAATTTGATTGGGTTAATGATTATTATTTTGGGATTCAGTTGGAGGAACCTTCTCAATAGTTATCAACCAACTTTGTAGTTAAATAAAATATATTCCTTTGATGTAGGGAAAAATTGGCTTTTTGCAAAAACATTATAACCATAGAGCTTTTCCACCAACCAAATATGCATGTAGTGATAGCCTTTATTCATAATTATCCTATGGTGTGAATTTGCCAGTACATTCATTGTACTGACCCGTTGTGGCTGCAACGTCTCATGTTGCAAGATCTTACGACGAGTAAGTGATACGTTAGGGTTACAATTTCTACACTCAACTTTGCCATTGGTGTTGATTGGAATCCACAACCTTATTGTTACTTCCGCTATTTGGACTGAGGTAATAGTATTTACGTTACTTTATACATGTGATTTACCTCTATTATAAATCCTTGAGTACTGTGTGTGTCAGCATACCGATCCAGGGATGACACTTAAGCACAGAGACTTGACCGTCTGAGGTCGGGTCGCTACACAAACAGAGTGTCACTAGTTTGCCTCTACTTGACAAGCTCATTGAATCAATGATGGTTATGTTTCCTAACCATAGACATGAGTAGTCATTTGATTAACGGGATCACATCATTACAGAATGATGTGATTGGCTTGACCCATCCATTAGCATAGCACGATGATCGTTTAGTTTGTTGCTATTGCTTTCTCCATAACTATACATGTTCCTATGACTATGAGATCATGCAACTCCCGAATACCGGAGGAACACCTTGTGTGCTACCAAACGTCACAATGTAACTGGGTGATTATAAAGGTGCTCTACAGGTGTCTCCGATGGGGTTTGTTGAATTGGCATGGATCAAGATTAGCATTTGTCACTCCGATTGTCGGAGAGGTATCTCTCGGCCCTCTCGGTAATGTACATCACAATAAGCCTTGCAAGCAATGTAGCTAATGAGTTAGTTACAAGATGTAGCATTACGTAACGAGTAAAGAGACTTGCCGGTAATGATATTGAACTAGGTATTGAGATACCGATGATCGAATCTCGGGCAAGTAACATACCGATGACAAAGGGAACAATGTATACCGTTATGCGGTTTGACCGATAAAGATCTTCGTAGAATATGTAGGAGCCAATATGAGCATCCAGGTTCCGCTATTGGTTATTGACCAGAGACATGTCTCGGTCATGTCTACATAGTTCTCGAACCTGTAGGGTCTGCACGCTTAACGTTCAGTGACGATTGGTATTATGAGTTTATGTGTTTTGATGTACCGAAGGTAGTTCGGAGTCCCGGATTTGATCACGGACATGACGAGGAGTCTCGGAATGGTCGAGACATAAAGATCGATATATTGGAAGCCTATGTTTGGACATCGAAATGGTTCTGAGTGGTTCGGGCATTTTTCTGGAGTACCAGGAGGTTACCAGAACCCCCCAGGGAGTATATGGGCCTTATTGGGCCTTAGTGGAATAGAGGAGAGGGAAGTAAGAAGAGGGAGGCGCGCCCCACAAGCCCAATCCGAATTGGGAGGGGGGTCGGCACCCCTTTCCTTCCTCCCTCTCTCCTCCTTCCTTCCTCTCCTACTCCTACTTGGAAGGGGGAATCCTACTCCCGGAGGGAGTAGGACTCCCCTAGGGCGCGCCATATAGAGGGCCGGCCCTCCCCTTCCTCCACTCCTTTATATACGGGGAGGGGGACACCCCGTGGACACACAAGTTGATCATTGATCTTTTAGCTGTGTGCGGTGCCCCCCTCCACCATAATCCACCTCAGTAATATCGTAGCGGTGCTTAGGCGAAGCCCTGTTTCGGTAGCATTGTCATCATCATCATCACGCCGTCGTGCTGACGAAACTCTCCCTCGAAGCTCTACTGGATCGTGAGTTAGCGGGACGTCACCGAGTTGAACGTGTGCAGATCACGAAGGTGGCGTACCTTCGGTGCTAGATCGGTCGATCGTGAAGACGTACGACTACATCAACCGCATTGTCATAACGCTTCCGCTTACGGTCTACGAGGGTACGTAGACGATACTCTCCCCTCTCGTTGATATGCATCACCATGATCTTGCGTGTGCGTAGGAATTTTTTTGAAATTACTGTGTTCCCCAACAGTGGCATCCGAGCCAGGTCTATGCATAGATGTTATATGCACGAGTAGAACACAAAGGAGTTGTGGGTGTGGGTATATACATATTGCTTACCATCACTAGTTTCTTGATTCAGCGGTATTGTTGGATGAAGCGGCCCAGACCGACATTACGCGTACGCTTACGCGAGACTGGTTCTACCGACGTGCTTCGCACACAGGTAGCTAGTGGGTGTCTGTTTCTCCAGCTATAGTTGAATCGGATTCAATTAACAGGGTTCTTTCTGAAGATCAAAAAGCAATCACTATATCGCATTGTGGTTTTTGATGCGTAGGTAAGAACGGTTCTTGCTCACTCTATAGTGCTCCCTCTTGAGCACTGCGTTGGTTTTCCCTTGAAGAGGAAAGGGTTATGCAGTAGAGCAGTGTAAGTATTTCCCTCAGCTTTTGAGAACCAAGGTATCAATCCAGTAGGAGGCCACGCACGAGTCCCTCGCACCTACACAAACAAATAAACTCCTCGCAACCAACGGGATAAAGGGGTTGTCAATCCCTTCACGGTCACCTACGAGAGTGAGATCTGATAGATATGATAAGATAATATTTTTGGTATTTTTATGATAAGGAGAAATAAAGATTCAAGTAAAATAAATGGCAAAGGAAATAACTAAGTATTGGAAGATTAATATGATGAAAAATAGACCCGGGGGCCATAGGTTTCACTAGAGGCTTCTCTCGAGAGCATAAGTATTACGGTGGGTGAAAAAATTATTGTGGAGCAATTGACAGAATTGAGCATAGTTATGAGAATATCTAGGTATGATCATGTATATAGGCATCACGTCCGAGACAAGTAGACCGACTTCTGCCTGCATCTACTACTATTACTCCACACATCGACCGCTATCCAGCATGCATCTAGAGTATTAAGTTCAAGAGAACAAAGTAACGCTTTAACCAAGATGACATGATGTAGAGGGATAAACTCATGCAATATGATATAAACCCCATCTTGTTATCCTTGATGGCAACAATACAATACATGCCTTGCTGCCCCTACTGTCACTGGGAAAGGACACCGCAAGATTGAACCCAAAGCTAAGCACTTCTCCCATTGCAAGAAAGGTCAATATAGTAGGCCAAACCAAACTGATAATTCAAAGAGACTTGCAAAGATAACCAATCATACATAAAAGAACTCAGAGAAGATTTAAATATTTTTCATAGATAAACTTGATCATAAACCCACAATTCATCGGTCTCAACAAACACACCGCAAAATAAGATTACATCGAATAGATCTCCACAAGAGACGGGAGAACTTTGTATTGAGATCCAAAAAGAGAGAAGAATCCATCTAGCCAATAACTATGGACCCGTAGGTCTGAAGTAAACTACTCACACTTCATCGGAGAGGCTATGGTGTTGATGTAGAAGCCCTTCGTGATCGATACCCCCTCCGACGGAGCTCCGAAAAAGGCCCCAAGATGGGATTTCGTGGATATAGAAATTATGGCGGTGGAATTAGGGTTTTGGCTCCGTATCTGGTAGTTTGGGGGTATGTAGGTATATATAGGAGGAAGGAGTACATCGGTGGAGCAACGAGGGCCCCACGAGGGTGGAGGGCGTGCCCCCCTACCTCGTGCCTTCCTGGTTGATTGCTTGACGTAGGGTCCAAGTCCTCTGGATCATGTTCATTCCAAAAATCACATTCCCGAAGGTTTCATTCTGTTTGGACTCCGTTTGATATTCTTTTTCTGCAAAACCCTAAAATAGGCACAAAAAAAGCAATTCTGGGTTGGGCCTCCGGTTAATAGGTTAGTCCCAAAAATAATATAAAAGTGTATAATAAAGCCCAATAATGTCCAAAACAGGATATAATATAGCATGGAACAATCAAAAATTATAGATACGTTGGAGACATATCAAGCATCCCCAAGCTTAATTCCTGCTCGTCCTCGAGTAGGTAAATGATAAAAACAGAATTTTTGATGTGGAATGCTACTTAGCATAATTCTCAATGTTCTTTATTGTGGCATGAATATTCATATCCGAAAGATTCAAGACAAAAGTTTAATATTGACATAGAAATAATAATACTTCAAGCATACTAACTAAGCAATTATGTCTCTTCAAAATAACATGGCCAAAGAAAGTTATCCCTACAAAATCATATAGTCTGGCTATGCTCCATCTTCACCACACAAAAGTATTCAAATCATGCACAACCCCGATGACAAGCCAAGCTATTGTTTCATACTTTTGGTGTTCTCAAACTTTTTCAATCTTCACGCAATACATAAGCGTGAGCCATGGACATAGTACTATAGGTGGAATAGAATGGTGGTTGTGGAGAAGACAAAAAGGGAGAAGATAGTCTCACATCAACTAGGCGTATCAGCGGGCTATGGAGATGCCCATCAATAGATATCGATGTGAGTGAGTAGGGATTGCCATGCAACGGATGCACTAGAGCTATAAGTATATGAAAGCTCAACAAAAAGAAACTAAGTGGGTGTGCATCCAACTTGCTTGCTCACGAAGACCTAGGGCATTTTGAGGAAGCCCATCGTTGGAATATACAAGCCAAGTTCTATAATGAAAATTTTCCACTAGTATATGAAAGTGATAGCATAAGAGACTCTCTATCATGAAGATCATGGTGCTACTTTGAAGCACAAGTGTGGAAAAAAGGATAGTAGTATTGCCCCTTTTTACTTATTTATTCTTTTTTTTGGCCTTCTTTTTTTTATTTGGCCATTCTCTTTTTTTGGGACAATACTCTATGAATGATGATCATCACACTTCTATTTATTTACAACTCAATGATTACAACATGATACTAGAACAATGTATGACTCTATATGAATGCCTCCGGCGGTGTACCGGGATAGCAATGATGCATGAGTGACTTAAATGAAAGAATTATGAACAGTGGCTTTGCCACAACTAAAATGTCAACTACATGATCATGCGAAGCAATATGACAATGATGGAGCGTGTCGTAGCAAATGGAACGGTGGAAAGTTGCATGGCAATATATCTCGGAATGGCTATGGAAATGCCATGATAGGTAGGTATGGTGGCTGTTTTGAGGAACGTATATGGTGGGTGTATGATAAAGGCGAAAGGTGCGCGGTATTAGAGAGGCTAGCAATGGTGGAAGGGTGAGAGTGCGTATAATCCATGGACTCAACATTAGTCATAAATAACACACATACTCATTGCAAAAATCTATTAGTTATCGAAGAAAAGTACTACATGCATGCTCCTAGGGGGATAGATTGGTAAGAAAAGACCATCGCTCGTCCCCGACCGCCACTCATAAGGAGGACAATCAATAAATACATCATGCTTCGACTTCTTAACATAACGGTTCACCATACGTGCATGCTACGGGAATCACAAACTTCAACACAAGCATTTCTCAAATTCACAACTACTCAACTAGCACGACTCTAATATCACCATCTCCATATCTCAAAACAATTATCAAGTTTCAAACTTCTCATAGTATTCAACACACTCATAAGAAAATTTTATTATTAATCTTGAATGCCTAACATAATTAAAGAAAATTACCATGCTGTTCTGTAGGACTCTCAAAATAATCTAAGTGAATCATGAGAGAACAAAAGTTTCTATAAAATAAATCCACTATCGTGCTCTAAAAGATATAAGTGAAGCACTAGAGCAAAAACTATATAACTCAAAAGATATAAGTGAAGCACATAGAGTATTCTAACAATTTCCGAATCATGAGTGTCTCTCGCAAAAAGGTGTGTGCAGAAAGGATGATTGTGGAAAACTAACAAATAAAGACTCAAATAATACAAGACGCTCCAAGCAAAACACATATCATGTGGTAAATAAAAATATAGCTCCAAGTAAAGTTACCGATAGAAGTAGACGAAAGAGGGGATGCCTTCCGGGGCACACACAAGATTTGGCTTTTAGGTGTCCTTAGATTATATTAGTGGTGCCATGGGCATCCCCAAGATTAGGCTCTTGCCACTCCTTGTTCCATAATCCATCAAATCTTTACCCAAAACTTGAAAACTTCACTACACAAAACTTAAAGTAGAAAATCTCGTGAGCTCCGTTAGCGAAAGAAAACAAAAAACCACTTCAAGGTACTGTAATGAACTCATTCTTTATTTATATTTGTTTTAAACCTACTGTATTCCAACTTCTCTATGGTTTATAAACTATTTTACTAGACATAGATTCATCAAAATAAGCAAACAACACACGAAAAACAGAATCTGTCAAAAACAGAAAAGTCTGTAGTAATCTGTAGCTAACGCAAGATATGGAACCCCAAAAATTCTAAAATAAATTTCTGGACGTGAGGAATTTATCTATTAATCATCTGCAAAAAGAATTACCTAAATAGCATTTTCCAAATAAAACTGGCAGTAGTTCTCATGAGCGCTAAAGTTTCTGTTTTTTACAGCAAGATTAAAAAGACTTTCCCCAAGTCTTCCCAACGGTTCTACTTGGAACAAACACTAATTAAACACAAAAAACAAAACCAAAACAGAGTATAGATAAATTATTTAATACTAAACAGGAGAAAAAAAAGCAAGGAATAAAAATAAAATTGGGTTGCCTCCCAACAAGCGCTATCGTTTAACGCCCTTAGCTAGGCATATAAGTGAAGATAGATCTAGGTATTGCCATCTATGAAAGGTAATCCATAAGTGGCTCTCATAATAGATTCATAAGGTAATTTAATTTTGTTTCTAGGGAAGTGTTCCATGCCTTTCCTTAACGGAAATTGCAATATAATATTCCCTTCCTTCATATCAATAATTGCACCAATCGTTCTAAGGAAAGGTCTACCAAGAATAATAGGACATGAAGGATTGCAATCTATGTCAAGAACAATAAAATCCACGGGCACATAATTCCTATTTTCAACAATAAGAACATCATTAATTCTTCCCATAGGTTTCTTAATAGTGGAATCCGCAAGGTGCAAGTTTAAAGAGCAATCATCAAAATCACGGAAACCTAGCAAATCACACAAAGTCTTTGGAATCGTGGAAACACTAGCACCCAAATCACACAAAGCATAGCACACTCATGATCTTTAATCTTAATTTTAATAGTAGGTTCCCACTCATCATAAATTTTTCTAGAGATAGAAACTTCCAACTCAAGTTTTTCTTCATAAGATTGCATCAAAGCATCAACGATATGTTTGGTAAAGGATTTATTTTGACTATAAGCATGAGGAGAATTTAGCACAGATTGCAACAAGGAAATGCAATCTATCAAAGAGCAATTATCATAATTAAATTCCTTGAAATCCAAAATAGTGGGTTCATTAATATTTAAAGTTTTGACTTCTTCAATCCCACTTTTAACAATTTTAGCATCAAGATCTAAAGACTCTGAATTTTTGGAACGCCTTCTAGGTAAAGGTGGATCATATTCTGTCCCATCATTATAAATATTCATATTATAAAACAAATATTTAATAGGGGACACATCAATAACTTTTAGATCTTCATCTTTATTATCATGGAAACTAGAAGAACACACTTTTATAAAGCAATCTTGCTTAGCACGCACCCTATCGGTTCTTTCTTTGCACTCATCAATGGAAATTCTCATGGCTTTGAGAGACTCATTGATATCATGCTTAGGAGGAATAGATCTAAGCTTCAAAGAATCAACATCAAGAGAAATTCTATCAACGTTCCTAGCCAACTCATTAATCTTAAGCAATTTTTCTTTAATCAAAGCATTGAAATTCTTTTGCGAGGTAATAAATTCTTTAATATTAGATTCAAAATCAGAGGGTATCTTATTAAAATTTCCATAATAATTGTTGTAGGAATTACCATAATTATTAGAGGAATTACTAGCATACGGCCCAGGATTAAAGTGTCCTCTATATGCGTTGTTACCAAAATTATTCCTACCAACAAAATTCACATCCAAAGATTCATTATTATTCTCAATCAAAATAGACAAAGGCATATCATTAGGATCGGAAGAAACACTTTTATTAGCAAATAATTTAATAAGTTCATCCATCTTACCACACTACAAAAAAATACACTTCCGTGATGATACGTGTTTGTCACAGTAGGTCGCTTTTTTTGTCATGCATGTACATCCATGACAAATTTATGACAGAATCAAGATAGTCATACATGTGCTGTCGTAGAAGTGTTCCATGACATTACAAAAATTATCATCACGAAAGTGTCCAGTTCCATGACAATAAATCGCGCGTCACAGAAGTGCTTTCGTCAAGGGTGACCGACACGTGGCATCCACCGTAACGGAACATCGTTAAGCTATCGGGTCGGGTTTTGGATCCGATAACCCATTAACAGCCCCGACCAATGGGGATTTTCCATGTGTAAAATCATCATTGGCTAGAGGAAACACGTGTCGGCTCATCGTTGGGACAGATGTCATCCACTCACTGGACAGAAGGCGCCTATGATACGTCGACACATGGCACGGCCCAACAGTGGCCCATTCCTGTGAAAAGGCCGGCACATTTGACTTGGTCAAAAGCTGGCGGGCCAGCCCATGGAAAGCCTGTTAACGGCATGTTCGCATATATCCCATTTACAGCCCGCTAACCTAAGGCCCGTTACGCCCTATCCGAATTAGGCCCAGTAGCGTCATCTGGGCCATCCAATATGATTCCAGCCCGTTTTCACTTCTGGCCCATGTATAGCCCATGACGTCTTTCGGCCCATATGAGGCCCTTTGTAACTCTTGGCCCATTAGCGGCCCGTGCTGAAACTGGCCCGTAATGAACAGTGTATTACTTTACACCCATTAACGGCCCGTGGTGAAACTGGCCCGTAATGAACAGTGTATCAGTTTATACCCATTAACGGCCAGTTATTCCGTTGGGCCATTTCCAGCCCAAGTTAACTTTCGGGCTTCTGAGGGCCCATTTATTCTTGGGCTCATTTGCAGCATTCGGTTACTTACGGCCCATTACTGTCATTTTCTGTTTGTGGGCCAAATTCAGCCCGTCGTTACAGTCGGCCCATTTGTGGACCTTCAATCTATTGGGCCATTTTCATAGCATCACCAAATACGGCCTATTAACGGCCCGTTATGGTCAGCCCATAAAACGTACGATTTCCATTAAAGGCCCGTCTACGGCCCATTAGGTTGTACTGTACTACACAGGCCTTTTTTCGCTATTTTTTCAAAATAATACATTTTTTATTAATTTTCATAAATATTACGCTCGGTAATTGTTTTTCAAAAATAATACACCGTCAGCCTGCTGCAGGCCGACTCGGCCTAGTCGGCCCACAGTAGGCCGATTGGATTCCAGACGGCCTACAGCTGGCCGACTGGCCCCTGTCGGCCCACTGTGGACTAATTGGGTCCTGTCGGCCCACTGTGGACCGACTGGAGCTAATTGGCTCGTTGTGGGCTAATTGTTTTTGCAAAAGTGTTAATCATGTATTTAAAAAATATGTGTATTGTGACCTCCTCCTCTCGCTGTGGGCCCACTGTTGACTAAAAAATATGTTTTAAAAAGTGTTAATCTTGTATTTAAAAATTGTTAAATGTGTGTATAAAAAATGTTCCTTATCTATACAAAAAAAATTAAATGTGTGTATAAAAATAGCTTTTTTCAACATCAGCAATGCAACTGGGCCAACAGTTGTACACAATATCTGGGTCAACTTGTTATTCTCCGCCCCGCTGGGCTGCAAACTTTCCTAGGAGGTATGCATTAGGCTTAACAAGAAAATGGACTTTAAGAAATAATAAATGGGATGTAATTATAATAACTGGACAGTTACTATGCACCAAACACGTAATTAGTTTGAAAAATATATTATTTTGGAATTTGAAAATTTTAATTTCATTACTTGTTGCGCGCGCAATATTTCGTTGGATTTTAACGTAATACAACTTTATTTTGAAATTATATTTAACCTGGCTAGAAATTTTAGATAAAAATATTTCGAATCCCATCAAAATGTGGGAATTTTTTCGAATTCTGTTTTGAGCGGTTGTTTGAAATTTTTAATCGTTGTCCTAGCTAGAAGTTGGGCTGTACTTTTAACAAACTGTAAATGGGCTGTAGTAAATTCCATTAGAATTAAAAAATGGGATGTACATTCTTACAAATTGCAAATGGGCTATATGTTCTCTGCCAAATCCGAGCTGTGGGCCTACTAAGTTGACGCGTACTAAGGGCTTTGTCAACTTAGTCAATATAAACGATTCTAGTTGCAGTGATCGTACGATGTCCATCCAACGGCCGTAGTGCTTCTTCACCCTCTGATCTTCTTGCTCCAGCTGCCCAAAGCAGCGCCAGTCGTGTCGGGTGCTCCTGCCTCCCGTGGCCGGCTGTGATGCCGCGGAGGCCTCACCGCCCCGTACTACTCCCACCGCTGGCCAGGCCATCCCTCTACTCACCCACACCCCCTGTTATTCTGCGGCAATGGCAGCCTCACACCGCAGCCGAACCAGTGAACCCTCGTACTCCTCTCCGCGCGGGCTTCCACTATTGCATCTTCCCCGGCTCCGTGTTGTCCCCTTCCAAGGCCTCGCCGTTGTCCAAACCACCGCCCTGGTGCTCTCGGTGCGGCGTGGTCAACATGGTCAACGACCGACTTCCATCGAAAGAGTACTGTACGTGGAGAGGCTGACAGCTGGGTCCACGGCAACCGCAAGGAAGTGCCTCCATATTACGCGCAAAATAATTATTCGTCCAACTGACAGCGGGGACCCACCGGACGGGCCACCGTATTTCGCGAAAAAAATGATTCGCCCCCTGACTGCTGGGACCCACGAGCTACATCTTCGCACGCAAGGAAGTGCATCTGAAAAAAAGAATGATTCACCCCCCTGACAGCTGGGACCCACCAGCTACACCTTCGCACGCAAGGAAGTCCGTCCGGACAAAAAAACAAAACGATTCGCCCCATGACTGTTGGGACCCACCAGCTACATCTTCGCAGGCAAGGAAGTGCCTGACAGTCGGGACCCACCTGGTCAAAGCGTATGTAGCGTTGTCATTCCGGTCGCGAATGTGTACGTACATACTGGTCGATGTAGAGGCGTGCACGTGTCGTACTAGAGGCGCGCACGTGTCGTAATAGAGGCGCACACGTAGCATGTACACGTACGTACAGCGGCCAGGGTGCAAGAAAGAAAATACGGCCACGTATGTGTACATACGGGCGGGGTCTCGAACGCCTACTCGCGCATACGTATGGCCAGGGCTCGTGTACATGGCTGGGTCAGAACATAGAAACAGCGTCGTCATCGTGTTCATGGGGAGGCAACGGAATGCGTCGTGTTCATGGGGAGGCAACATAATGCGTCATGTTCATGGGGAGGCAACGGAATGCGTCGTGTTCATTAGGAGGGCTTGGACGGAACAGGCGATGGAAACGAGGCCTGGCATACCGCAGAATGGAGGAAACTTCCTTGTGTTCGCCCGGCCACGTTCGAAACGGGATCCTGTTCATCGGGAGGGGTCTGGCGTACCGCAAAACGGAGGAAACGGACCTCCTACGGTCGAAACAGGGGTCCTGTTGATCGGGAGGGGTGTGGCATACCGCTAAACGGACGAAACGGACTTGTGTTGGAGTGCTACGGTCGAAACGGGGGTCTTGTTCATCGGGAGGGGTGTGGCGTACCGCAAAACGGGACTCCACGGGATACTGTTCATCTCCACCGTCGACCACCTCCAGCCTCCATGGGCTCCTGTTCATCCAGCCTCCACGGGCTCCTGTTCATCCAGCCTCCACCGCGCGCTACTCCACCGGTTACTGTTCAACCACCCCTCCACCGTCTACTGTTCATCCAGCCCTCCACACCACGGGGTCATGTTCAACCACCCCTCCACGGGCACCCCTCCACCGTCTACTATTCATCCAGCCCTCCACACCACGGGGTCCTGTTCAACCACCCCTCCACCATCTACTGTTCATCCAGCCCTCCACACCACGGGATCCTATTCATCCACCCCTCCACGGGCACCCCTCCACCGTCTACTGTTCATCCAGAGGCAACGCCACCGCTCACTGTTCATCCAACCCCCCCCCCCCCCCCCCCCCCCCCCCCCCCCCCCCCCCCGCAACCCTCACTGTTCATCCCATCGATCGGCTTCAGTTAGTAGCAGTAGCGAAGGAATCGCTCGATCGGGTTCAGTTAACAGCCATCGATCGATCGCTCGGGTTCAGTAACGCGTAGCCTGCAGTGCAATCGCTCGGTTTCAGTTAGAGCCCAACGCCTCGCTTGGGTTCAGTTAGAGCCAACGCCTCGCACACACGCGCGTACGTGTACAAGAGAAACACGCATAGCTCGGCCCCCGACCTCCCACCGTAACCGGGAACTCCCTAAAATTTTCCTCCCCCTCGCTTCTACCACGGTTTTTTCCGTCATGGACGGCCCAAAGAATATCATGCAGTTGCGTCTCCGGCCCGCCCAGGACGAAAAGCCCATTTTCTGTCATGATTTTTTATCATAGAAGTAGCAGCCCACCACATATATGATGATACCGTGTTTTGTCACAATTATCGTCATAGAAGTGTCATATGTATGACAGAAAAAAATTCGTTCGGCCCAAAATGTCACGGATGTGTCTTTTTTTTGTAGTGCCACTCAAAACATTAATTTCTTCTATCGCATGCACTTTCTTATTAGTGCATCTTTCAGTGTGCCATTGAGAATAATTAACCATAATATTATCTAGGAGTTTAGTAGCTTCTCCTAAAGTGATTTCCATAAAAGTGCCTCCCGCGGCCGAATCTAAAAGATTTCTAGAAGCAAAATTCAATCCGGCATAAAAAATTTGTATAATCATCCACAAATTCAAACCATGTGTAGGGCAATTACATACCATTAATTTCATCCTCTCCCAAGCTTGTGCAGCATGTTCATGATCAAGTTGCTTAAAATTCATAATATCGTTTCTAAGAGAGATGATCTTAGCGGGAGGAAAATACTTAGAGATAAAAGCATCTTTGCACTTATTCCACGAATCAATACTATTTTTAGGCAAAGACAAAAACCAAGCTTTAGCACGATCTCTAAGCGAAAAAGGAAATAGATAATTTAACAATATCATTGTCCACATCTTTCTTCTATTGCATATCACACAAATCAACGAAGTTGTTTTGATGGGTAGCGGCATCTTCACTAGGAAGGCCGGAAAACGGATCTTTCATGACCAGATTCAGCAAAGCAGCATTAATTTCACAAGATTCAGCATTGGTAAGAGGAGCAATCGGAGTGCTAATAAAATCATTGTTGTTGGTATTGGTAAAGTCACACAATTTGGTATTATCTTGAGCCATCGTGACAAGCAAGCAATTCGACACACAAGCAAACAAGAAACGGGCAAAAAGAGGCGAATAGAGAAAGAGACAGAGGATGGAGAGAGAGAGGGCGAATAAAACGGCAAGGGTGAAGTGGGGGAGAGGAAAACGAGAGGCAAATGGCAAATATTGTAATGCGGGGGATAAGGGTTTGTGATGGGTACTTGGTATGTTGACTTTTGCGTAGACTCCTCGGTAACGGCGCCAGAAATCCTTCTTGCTACCTCTTGAGCACTGCGTTGGTTTTCCCTTGAAGAGGAAAGGGTGATGTAGTAGAGCAGCGTAAGTATTTCCCTCAGTTTTTGAGAACCAAGGTATCAATCCAGTAGGAGGCCACGCATGAGTCCCTCGCACCTACGCAAACAAATAAACTCCTCGCAACCAACACAATAAAGGGGTTGTCAATCCCTTCACGGTCACCTACGAGAGTGAGATCTGATGGATATGATAATATAATATTTTTGGTATTTTTATGATAAGGAGAAATAAAGGTGCAAGTAAAATAAATGGCAAAGGAAATAACTAAGTATTGGAAGATTAATATGATGAAAAATAGACCCGGGGGCCATAGGTTTCACTAGAGGCTTCTCTCAAGAGCATAAGTATTACGGTGGGTGAACAAATTATTGTTGAGCAATTGATAGAATTGAGCATAGTTATGAGAATATCTAGGTATGATCATGTATATAGGCATCGCTTCCGAGACAAGTAGACCGACTCCTGCCTGCATCTACTACTATTACTCCACACATCGACCGCTATCCAGCATGCATCTAGAGTATTAAGTTCAAGAGAACAGAGTAACGCTTTAAGCAAGATGACATGATGTAGAGTGATAAACTCATGCAATATGATATAAACCCCATCTTGTTATCCTCGATGGCAACAATACAATACGTGCCTTGCTGCCCCTACTGTCACTGGGAAAGGACACCGTAAGATTGAAGCCAAAGCTAAGCACTTCTCCCATTGCAAGAAAGATCAATCGAGTAGGCCAAACCAAACTGATAATTCGAAGAGACTTGCAAAGATAAACAATCATACATAAAAGAATTCAGAGAATATTCAAATATTGTTCACAGATAAACTTGATCATAAACCCACAATTCATCGGTCTCAACAAACACACCACGAAAGAAGATAACATCGAATAGATCTCCACAAGAGAGGGGGAGAACTTTGTATTGAGATCCAAAAAGAGAGAAGAAGCCATCTAGCTAATAACTATGGGCCCGTAGGTCTGAAGTAAACTACTCACACTTCATCAGAGAGGCTACGGTGTTGATGTAGAAGCCCTCCGTGATCGATACCCCCTCCGCCGGAGCTCCGGAAAAACCACCATCCGGTTTTTCCGTTTTTTATTAGATTAGGTGTTTCTTTTAAAACCCGATCGGTATGCTCTAAATAGTGAACGTTCACTAGTTAGGCCTCTGTAGTGGACGAATTCGTCACTTATGCTTCGGTAGCGAATGTTCGTCGGTTAAGTTTTTCTTTTTCTGTTTTATTTGGGTCAGGGATCTTTTCGCAATTAAAGTTTTTACCGAATAGTCCCTGTTCTTCAAACGGTCACAACTTTTAGCCAGTTTATCCAAATCCAACGAAACCAATGCCCACTTCTTCATTATGATCTCCTCTATCCACTAAAATAACTTAAACACGTTTTTGAAAGTTTTAAAATCTGAATTCAAACAGTTTTGTATTTGAACCTTGTTTGATCGTAACTTGAGTTTTATAACTCCGTTTGAGTTGATTCTTTTTGCAAATCGAAGCTCTTGACCTAAACTTTCTGATAAGGCCAAATTCACTTAATTTTGGTACTGTTAGGAATTGTTTTATGTTTCAAGAGTTATTTGCTTGGTTTTGATGTTTCCTGAATTGTCTCCTTCGTACTTTCCGATCTTTGAGTGATTGCTTATGTGTGGTTACTATTGCTTGCTCACGATAGATTGACCAGAGTGTGACGAGTAGAACTATCAGGAGTTATGAGTGCGAATCATCTTCATCAACAGTATGAGGCAAGTTCACACTTTGATCATATCATCTTTATTTCCTAGTTTTTATGCATTAGTTTCAACCCTTAAACATTGCATGAGTAGGATTGATAACATGTGGGTTTCGGGAAGTAGTTGATGAGGTAGGAACCTATTGTCTTGCATTCAAACCCTGGGTGTTACTATGTTATGCTTACTGCTATGCTATGCTATTCTCGTAGATGTGGTTTGGTTTTGAGAGAATTCATGAATGTTGTGAGAGTTATTGTTAACTCAGGTTTAACTTAAGGTGGCTACCTTAATACACATCTTGGTGGATTGGTTGGGGCACCCTGGAGCACCCAGTGGTTTGCCCGGGCACCTGGAGAACCCAGTGCTTGCCAAAGGGGATCCCGGAGTACCCATGTGATCACCCTATGGAATGCCACCCAGGCTCAAAGGGATCATAAGATTATTCATGCTAGAAACTTCCGTGTGCAGCCACAAGCCATTATGGGCTCTGGCATAGTTGAATAAGTTGCATGAGCTCTTGAAGAGGTGAACTAGCAGATGTAGGGGGATTGTAGGTGTACCAGTCTGCCCGGAGTAAAGAGTTAATGCTTCTAAAAGACTGTGTCTCGGTCATCCGTTTCTCAAACATCATGTAGTGCGAGAAATCCAACGGAGGAGATCGATTCTTGTGGGGAAAAGTGCGCAAACCTCTGCATAGTGTACAAACTAATCATGATTAGCCGTGTCCCCGGTTATGGACATCTTGAGTCTCTGGTTCTTGAATTATCATGTTGATCTCAACACTTTATTTAATTAATTTGATTGGGTTAATGATTATTATTTTGGGATTGAGTTGGAGGAACCTTCTCAATAGTTATCAACCAACTTTGTAGTTAAATAAAATAGATTCCTTTGATGTAGGGAAAATTGGCTTTTCGCAAAAACATTATAACCATAGAGCTTTTCCACCAGCCAAATATGCATGTAGTGATAGCCTTTATTCATCATTATCCTATGGTGTGAATTTGCCAGTACATTCATTGTACTGACCCTTTGTGGATGCAACGTCTCATGTTGCAGGATGTTATGACGAGGAAGTGATACGTTAGGTTATGATTTCTACACTCAACTTTGTCGTTGGTGTTGATTGGAATCCACAACCTTGTTGTTACTTCCGCTATTTGGACTGAGGTAATAGTATTTATGTTACTTTATACATGTGATTTACCTCTGTTATAAATCCTCGAGTACTGTGTGTGTCGGCATACCAATCCAGGGATGACACTTAAGCATAGAGACTTGACCGTCTGAGGTCGGGTCGCTACACAAACAGAGTGTCACTAGTTTGCCTCTACTTGACAAGCTCATTGAATCAATGATGGTTATGTTTCCTAACCATAGACATGAGTAGTCATTTGATTAACGGGATCACATCATTAAAGAATGATGTGATTGACTTGACCCATCCGTTAGCTTAGCACGATGATCGTTTAGTTTGTTGCTATTGCTTTCTCCATAACTATACATGTTCCTATGACTATGAGATCATGCAACTCCCGAATACGAGAGGAACACCTTGTGTGCTACCAAACGTCACAACATAACTGGGTGATTATAAAGGTGCTCTACAGGTGTCTCCGATGGTGTTTGTTGAGTTGGCATGGATCAAGATTAGGATTTGTCACTCCAATTGTCGGAGAGGTATCTCTCGGCCCTCTCGGTAATGTACATCACAATAAGCCTTGCAAGCAATGTAGCTAATGAGTTAGTTACGGGATGTAGCATTATGTAATGAGTAAAGAGATGCGCCAGTAACGAGATTGAACTAGGTATTGAGATACCGATGATCGAATCTCGGGCAAGTAACATACCGATGACAAAGGAAACAACGTATACCATTATGCAGTTTGACCGATAAAGATCTTCGCAGAATATGTAGGAGCCAATATGAGCATCCAGGTTCCGTTATTTGTTATTGACTGAAGACATGTCTCGGTCATGTCTACATAGTTCTCGAACCCGTAGGGTCCGCACACTAAACGTTCGGTGACGATCGGTATTATGAGTTTATGTGTTTTGATGTACCTAAGGTAGTTCGGAGTCCCGGATTTGATTACGGACATGACGAGGAGTCTCGGAATGGTCGAGACGTAAAGATAGATATATTGGAAGCCTATGTTTGGACATCGAAATGGTTCCGAGTGGTTCGGGCATTTTTCCGGAGTACCGGGAGGTTACCGGAACCCCCGAGGGAGTATATGGGCCTTATTGGGCCTTAGTGGAATAGAGGAGAGGGAAGGAAAAAGAGGGAGGTGCGCCCCTAAGCCCAATCCTAATTGGGAGGGGGGACGGCCCCCCTTTCCTTCCTCCCTCTCTCATCCTTCCTTCCTCTCCTACTCCTACTTGGAAGGGGGGAATCCTACTCCCAAAGGGAGTAGGACTCCCCTAGGGCACGCCAGAGAGAGGGTCGGCCCTCCCCCTCCTCCACTCATTTATATACAGGAGGGGGACACCGCATGGACACACAAGTTGATCATTGATCTTTTAACCGTGTGCGGTGCCCCCCTCCACCATAATCCACCGCGGTAATATCGTAGCGGTGCTTAGGCGAAGCCCTGTTTCGGTAGCATCATCATCATCATCACGCCATCATGCTGACTAAACTCGCCCTCAAAGCTCTACTGGATCGTGAGTTAGCGGGACGTCACCGAGCTGAACGTGTGCAAATCGTGGAGGTGTCGTACCTTCGGTGCTAGATCGGTCGATCGTGAAGACATACGACTACATCAATTGCGTTGTCATAATGCTTCTGCTTACGGTCTACGAGGGTACTTAGACGATACTCTTGCTACCTCTTGAGCACTGCGTTGGATTTCCCCGAAGTGGAGAGGATGATGCAGCAAACTAGCGTAAGTATTTCCCTCAGTTTTTGCGAACCAAGGTATCAATCTAGTAGGAGGCTACGCGCGAGTCCCTCGTACCTACACAAAACAATAGCTCAACGCAACCAACGCGCTTAGGGGTTGTCAATCCCTTCACAGTCACGTAAGAAAGTGAGATCTGATAGAGATGATAAATAATATTTTTGGTATTTTTGGTATAGAGATGCAAAGTGAAAAGTAAAAGGCAAAGCAATAATAAAGTGATGGAGATTGATATGATGATAATAGACCCGGGGGCCATAGGTTTCACTAGTGGCTTCTCTCAAGAGCATAAGTATTCTACGGTGGGTGAACAAATTACTGTTGAGCAATTGACAGAAATTAGCATAGTTATGAGAATATCTAGGTATGATCATGTATATAGGCATCACGTCCGAGACAAGTAGACCGACTCCTGCCTACATCTACTACTATTACTCCACTCATCGACCGCTATCCAGTATGCATCTAGAGTATTAAGTTAAAAACAGAGTAATGCCTTAAGCAAGATGACATGATGTAGAGGGATAGTTTCATGCAATATGATAAAAAACCCCATCTTGTTATCCTCGATGGCAACAATACAATACATGCCTTGCTTCCCCTTCTGTCACTGGGAAAGGACACCACAAGATTGAACCCAAAGCTAAGCACTTCTCCTATGGCAAGAAAAACCAATCTAGTAGGCCAAACCAAACTGATAATTCGAAGAGACTTGCAAAGATAACCAATCATACATAAAAGAATTCAAAGAAGATTCAAATATTATTCATAGATAAACTGGATCATAAACCCACAATTCATCGGTCTCAACAAACACACCGCAAAAGGAATATTACATCGAATAGATCTCCACAAGAGAGGGGGAGAACATTGTATTGAGATCCAAAATGAGAGAAGAAGCCATCTAGCTACTAACTATGGACCCGAAGGTCTGAGGTAAACTACTCACACTTCATCGAAGAAGCTTGGATGATGATGTACAAGACCTCCGTGATCGATTCCCCTTCCGGCGGAGCTCCGGAACAGGCCCCAAGATGGGATCTTGTGGATACAGAAAGTTGCGGCGGTGGAATTAGGTTTTTGGCTCCGTCCCTGGTCGTTTGGGGGTACGTAGGTATATATAGGAGGAAGGAGTACGTCGGTGGAGCTTCGAGGGGCCCACGAGGCAGGGGGCGCGCCCAAGGGGGGGCGCGCCGTCCACCGTCGTGACCGCCTCGTGGCTTTCTTGACGGAGGGTCCAAGTCTCCTGGGTCTTATCTGATGAGAAAATCACATTCCCGAAGGTTTCATTCTGTTTGGACTCCATTTGATATTCTGTTTCTCTGAAACACTGAAATAGGCAAAAAACAGCAATTCTGGGCTGGGCCTCTGGTTAATAAGTTAGTCCCAAAAATAATATAAAAGTGGAAAATAAAGCCCAATATAGTCCAAAATAGTAGATAATATAGCATGGAGCAATCAAAAATTATAGATACGTTGGAGACGTATCAGGCATCCCCAAGCTTAATTCATGCTCGTCCTCGAGTAGGTAAATGATAAAAATAGAATTTTTGATGCGGAGTGCTACTTGGCATAATTTTGTGTAATTCTTCTTAATTGTGGTATGAATATTCAGATCCGAAAGATTCAAGACAAAAGTTCATATTGACATAAAAATGATAATACTTCAAGCATACTAACTAAGCAATTATGTCTTCTCAAAATAACATGGCCAAAGAAAGTTCATCCCTACAAAATCATATAGTTTAGTCATGTTTCATTTTCGTCACACAAGAATGCTCTCATCATGCACAACCCCGATGACAAGCCAAGCAATTGTTTCATACATTAGTAATCTCAAACCTATAAACTTTCACGCAATATATGAGCGCGAGCCATGGACATAGCACTATGGGTGGAATAGAATATAATGAGGGGGGTTATGTGGAGAAGACAAAAAAGGAGAAAGTCTCACATCAACGAGGCTAATCAATGGGCTATGGAGATGCCCACCGATTGATGTTAATGCAAGGAGTAGGGATTGCCATGCAACGGATGCACTAGAGCTATAAATGTATGAAAGCTCAACAAAAGAAACTAGTGGGTGTGCATCCAACTTGCTTGCTCACGAAGACCTAGGGTACTTGAGGAGGCCCATTGTTGGAATATACAAGCCAAGTTCTATAATGAAAAATTCCCACTAGTATATGAAAGTGATAACATGAGAGACTCTCTACTATGAAGATCATGGAGCTACTTTGAAGCACAAGTGTGGTAAAAGGATAGTAACATTGTCCCTTCTCTATTTTTCTCTCTTTTTTGGGCCTTTTCTCTTTTTTTATGGCCTTTCTCTTTTTTTTATTCCTCACTTGGGAGAATGCTCTAATAATGATGATCATCACACTTCTATTTATTTACAACTCAATGATTACAACTCGATGCTAGAACAAAGATGACTATATGAATGCCTCCGCCGGTGTACCGGGATATGCAATGAACCAAGAGTGACATGTATGAAAGAATTATGAACGGTGGATTCGCCACAAATACTATGTCAACTACATGATCATGCTAAGCAATATGACAACGATGAATGTCTCATGATGAACGGAATGATGGAAAGTTGCATGGCAATATATCTCAGAATGGCTATGGAAATGCCATAATAGGTAGGTATGGTGGCTGTTTTGAGGAAGATATAAGGAGGTTTATGTATGAAAGAGCGTATCATATTGTCACGACCGGTTTTCCAATAAAAAGGTTTATTGAGAAACCAATCTTTTGAGTCCAGTATGAGATAAATCCTCCTTACTGGTAGACAAAATCTTGATACAATAAGCCAGTAGCATAAAATATATTACAGGGTCGAGCTACGGTTGCTCAACCAAATTATTACAAGCACGCCAATAATTATACATAATGGCGGAAATGACACAGTGGTGTGGAGGCATACTACTGACTCGAGGATAGGGTGGTGGTGGAAAAATCACAGTGGGGAGTGTGATACATGACTCTAAAACTGGCACCTCATCGAGCGTCGAGGCGAGGCTCGATGAATTTATTTGGTAGCGGAAGCGGATATAATACAGTGACCAAATCCAGGGTCGCACAAGACTGACTGGGATTCCTCTAGGCGTCGGACTCGCTATCAAATTCTTCATCCATGAGATCGCCTTCATCAGCATCTGGCCAAATCAACAAGCCAGGTGAGTACTTTGAAAGTACTCGCAAGACAGTTCGGACGTAAGATATAACAAATGCATGCATGGATGCGTCATGATTAATTTACCAATGCACATTTAAAATTTAGCAAAGCAAGGTAAGTAAAAAAGGGAATCGGCGGTAGTCCGCCTGAAAACCCAACAAAAAGAAATAATAGGAAACCGATCGGCTGTCTGAAGCGACGCCTCGAAGGGTGAACAAATAAATAAAGATCATGCCGCAGTCGGGTGTCTAAGCGACACCACGTAAAGGGCTTAAACTGAAAATAAAAGACATGCGTGCCACAGTCGGACGTCGGGGCGACATCACAAAAAGGGCTTATATTGGAAGTAAATAACAGTACTGCCGCAGTTGGACGTCTGAGCGACATCGCAGAAAGGGCTTTTATTGAAAGTAAATAATAACAGTGCCACAGTCGGACATCTGAGCGACATCGCAGAAAGGGCTTTCATTGAAAGTAAATAATAACAATGCCACAGTCGGACGTCTGAGCGACATCGCAGAAAGGCTTTTATTCACAAGTAAGTAATACTCATAATAAATATTCAATTCATGATAATAAACGGGTTAGTCCATCCACAGGAATAAACATTTAACCGGACTTAGCACTCATGTGATTCACCGGAGTCTCTGTCATCAAAACTGACATTTGTCAGGATAAGATAATACCGAACTTGGACATGGAATAGACGATTCAAAGGAATATATGACTCTGCAGAGTTTGTACGAAAAAATTTCCCACAGCCAACGGATTTCCGTAGTCACGAAGGACTAGTTCCGTTTACGGTATTTCGGAAGAAAACATAGCTAACCAGTACACACCCATCCTACCTCTTGATGCCAGGAATCACCCTAGACATCGTCCAAGAAAAACTTTTGAGACGGGGAGATCACAATCTCGAATAGCATGGGATCAAATTTATATACGCGCGCTCTAAGGGGTGCCCCCCTCTCGGTCCCAACCGGAAACACCCATGCCCCCTGACCGGATGACTGGCTTTAATCCAGGGCCATGGAACCATCATCACGGCCTCTCCTTTTGGTGTGTACCAAGAAAGCGGTTTGCAACTTACTAAGCCATATTCCTTGCGGAAAACATGTGGTAGTACAGGGAATGAAAAGTGGAAGGAACTGGATCGATACGGGTTGACACTGAAGTCATATAGTCTGGCATAAGATTGGCATGCTGCAACACTACCATCTTACCCATCCTCATGCCAACACATTGCCATGCATACTCACATCCATCCACTTATGGATTTTCGAAACTCACTTGCCTCATCGTCGCATGTAACACGACATTCGTCGGTATGCTCATCAACATGCCATGAAACTACTTAATGCAACATGCCAAAACAATCATCATATCAAAAGTTCAAACATGCTTGCCTGGTTCAGAGTAGTCGAAGCCTAGCTCGGTGAAGTTCGCGGTCCCGTCACCTCCTTCGGTATCTACGGCATAAAGAAAATATACGCACTATCGTGAATACCGTGAGGTGCACAAAAATTTCTCCAAATATTTTTCAAATAAATCTGATAAAAAACTAGACAAAATTTTAAGGAGGACAGAAAAAGAATCAATCAAAAATACTTTTCTGTTAAAAAGTTATAAGGGTTTTAGTCCAGGGACTCATCTGTAATGAAACAGAAAGTTCCCAGGGGCTAACTTATAAAAACAAAAAACGATTCGATAAAGAATACGTCGGCCCAGCGGGAAAACGCATTTGGCAGAAGACGCTTTCAGAAAGCGGTTCGTTTAGAAAGGACAGAGAGGTTGACAAGCGGGTCCCGCCCGTCAGGTTTGAATTTTCAAAAAGAGGCGGCAGAGCTCGACGGTGCCCGAGAGCCGCGGTGGTCGCCGGCGGCGATCCACGGCGAGGCAGGGGGATCGGGTGGTACCTCTGTGTTCAGTGCGTCCTTCCGCGTCGGTGGGTGGTGGTGGTGGTCGCCGGCGAGTACCACGTCGGCGGCGATGCTGGCTCCGGCGGACGGCGATTCGGGTGGTTGTGGACCTCGTCGGAGAGAGCTGTGAAGATCAAATTGGAGTTGGGGTTAGACTCTTGGGTGCTCGAGGAGGCTACTGACGAGGTTTGGGCGTCGGGGATGGCCTCACCGGAGTGAATCGAGTTGGTGGCCGGGGCGGAACGAGGCGGCCGGAGTTGGGGGAGGAGACCTCCTCGAGGTCCTCCTAGTGGCCTGGCGGGGTGTCTGTGGGGTGTAGTGAGGGTGTGTGCTCGAGGGCGAGCTCGGGGTCCCCTTTTATAGGCGATCCGAGGCGGTGGCCGTGAACGGGGTTCTCCGGCGATGGATTACGGCGGTGCAGTGCTCGGTCGGGGAGTTTAGGAGGTTGGGCATCAATGTGGAGGTCCACTGGTTCCATTCAGACGCTAAACGGACTTGGATTAGGAGCTTGGGGTGGGTTTCGACGGAACGGGGCGGCGTGGGTCCGTCGGCGGTAGAGAGCGTGCCCAGTGCTTGCCGGGCCACGGCGACGGTACAGCGGGGTGTGCTGGCGTGCATGAGGCCACGCGGAGCTACAAGGAGGATTGGGCGGCGCCGAACGGCATTGAGCCGACGTTCTGCTCCCTGTCGGCCGCTACGGTGGTTCGGCCGCCGCAAGACACGCCGGCGTAGGCGGGCCAGGGTGCCACCGACGCCAGGAAGGCGCCAAGCGCGCGTGTGGAGCTCCGGACAAGCAGGCCAGGCGGCGAGCAACGTGCCAAGGGCACTGTGGCCGCGTGACCGGAATCTGACGAAGAGAAACGACACTGAACCCTGAAGTTTCTCTGAATTTTCTGAATGTGCAAAGGAACAGTGCAGCTCAGGTGTTCGACAGAATGTTTTTGGTATGAGGGAGGCTCTGCTTGAGATGATTTTTTTGTGTAGTGGCCTCTCATTTCACCAGGAGACTGCCTGAATTTTTGTGGAATTTTTGGAGAAGTGTAGATATGAATTTCACCAAATTTGGCAAATCTGGTCCAAACTTGCAGAGAGTAAAATTTGAAAATTTTGAAAAGAAGAAGAGTGGATCAAGATGGTTCTAGGTTGTGGGTACTAAGGACTATCCAGGGGAGTTGGTTTGGGATAAAAGCTCAAAGGCAATGAGGTACTTGCTTTGAAAATCACTCAGGCTCAAAATAATTGGCAGAAATGATTTGAGAGATAAAAATAATTGAAATAAAATCCAAAACTTGTTTGGACTTGTTGAGACAGAGAATTTAGATTGTTCAAAGGTGGAGGGGGGGATTTTGAGAAGATTTACTATAAGAGACATGGTAAAACCATGGGTGGTTTTCAAGATAAGAAAAACCTCAAAATTCACAGAGTTCTTTTTATAAGAAAAATAATAATTTCCAAAAATATACTTTGAGAAGGGAACCATCAGAGAAAGAGTTTTAAATGATCAAACACCATAGTTTGAAGAAGATACTAAAATAAAAATCCTTGCCAAAGAAGTTTTTTAAGAGGAAGGTTTTCTGGAAAAAATTTAAATGGCCTCTTTTCAAAAACCAACAAAGTTTTTGCTGAAAAACCAAATAAAAATTTTGGAGTGTCACACATATCACGGGGTTTGGATGCACCGGTGAAGTTTGCGCCAACTCTCAATGCGAGAAAGGACAATGCACAGTACCGCAGAGGCTAGCAAGGATGGAAGGGTGAGAGTGCGTATAATCCATGGACTCAACATTAGTCATAAAGAAATCACATACTTATTGCAAAAATCTACAAGTCATCAAAAACCTCGGTACTATGCGCATGCTCCTAGGGGGATAGATTGGTAGGAAAATACCATCGCTCGTCCCCGACCGCCACTCATAAGGAAGACAATCAAATAACACCTCATGTTTCAAATTTATTGCATAACGTTTACCATACGTGCATGCTACGGGACTTGCAAACTTCAACACAAGTATTTCTCAATTTCACAACTACTCAACTAGCACGACTTTGATATTATTACCTCCATATCTCAAAACAATCATCAAGTATCAAACTTTTCTTAGTATTCAACACACTCATAAGAAAGTTCTATTATTAATCTTGCATACCAAGCATATTAGGATTTTAAGCAAATTAACATGCTAGTAAGACTCTCAAAATAATCTAAGTGAAGCATGAGAGATCAATAGTTTCTATAAAACAAATCCACCACCGTGCTCTAAAATATATAAGTGAAGCACTAGAGCAAAACTATAAAGCTCAAAAGATATAAGTGAAGCACATAGAGTATTCTAACAAATTCCAAATCATGTATGGCTCTCTCAAAATGTGTGTACAGTAAGGATGATTGTGGTAGACTAACAAGAAAAGACTCAAATCATAAAAGACGCTCCAAGCAAAACACATATCATGTGGTGAATAAAAATATAGCTCCAAGTAAAGTTACCGATAGAAGTAGACGAAAGAGGGGATGCCTTCCGGGGCATCCCCAAGCTTTGGCTTTTAGGTGTCCTGAGATTATCTTGGGGGTGCCATGGGCATCCCCAAGCTTAGTCTCTTGCCACTCCTTGTTCCATAATCCATCAAATCTTTACCCAAAACTTGAAAACTTCACAACACAAAACTTAAAGTAGAAAATCTCGTGAGCTCCGTTAGCGAAAGAAACCAAAGACCAATTCAAGGTACTGTAATTAAATCATTATTTATTTATGTTGGTGTTATATCTACTATATTCCAACTTCTCTATGGATTATAAACTATTTTACTAGCCATAGATTCATCAAAATAAGCAAACAACACACGAAAAACAGAATCTGTCAAAAACAGAACAGTCTGTAGTAATCTGTAGCTAGCGCAAGATCTGAAACCCAAAAAATTCTAAAATAAATTTCTGGACGTGAGGAATTTATCTATTAATCATCTTCAAAAAGAATTAACTAAATATCACTTTCCAAATAAAAATGACAGCAGTTCTCGTGAGCGCTAAAGTTTCTGTTTTTTACAGCAAGTTCAACAAGACTTTCCCCAAGTCTTCCCAGCGGTTCTACTTGGCACAAAAACTAATTAAACACAAAAAACACAACCAAAACAGAGGCTAGATAAATTATTAATTACTAAACAGGAGCAAAAAGCAAGGAATAAAATTAGAATTGGGTTGCTTCCCAACAAGCGCTATCGTTTAACGCCCCTAGCTAGGCATAACAAGCAAGGATAGATCTAGGTATTGCCATCTTTGGTAGGTAATCCATAAGTGGCTCTCATGATAGATTCATATGGAAATTTTATTTTCTTTCTAGGGAAGTGTTCCATGCCCTTTTTTAATGGAAATTAAAATCTAATATTCCCTTCCTTCATATCAATAATTGCACCAGCCGTTCTAAGGAAAGGTCTACCGAGAATAATAGGGCAAGAAGGATTGCAATCTATATCAAGAACGATAAAATCTACGGGCACATAATTCCTATTTTCAACAATAAGAACATCATTAATTCTTCCCATAGGTTTCTTAATAGTGGAATCCGCAAGATGCAAATTTAGAGAGCAATCGTCAAAATCACGGAAATCTAGCTAATCACACAAAGTTTTGGGAATAGTGGAGACACTAGCACCCAAATCACACAAAGCACAAAACTCATAATCTTTAATTTTAATTTTAATAGTAGGTTCCCACTCATCATAAAGTTTTCTAGGTATAGAAACTTTCAACTCAAGTTTTTCTTCATAAGATTGCATTAAGGCATCAACGATATGTTCGGTAAAGGCTTTATTTTGACTATCAGCATGAGGAGAATTTAGCACGGACTGCAACAAGGAAATACAATCAATTAAAGAGCAATTTTCATAATTAAATTTCTTGAAATCCAATATAGTGGGTTTACCAACATCTAGGGTTTTATTTCTTTTAATCCCACTTTTATCAATTTCATCATCAAGATCTAAATACTCTGAATTTTTAGAACGCCTTCTAGGTAAAGGTGGATCATATTCAGTCCCATCATTATCAAGATTAATATTGCAAAACAAAGATTTAATAGGGGACACATCAATAACTTTTAGATCTTCATCTTTATTTTCACAGGAATTGGAAGAACACGCTTTAATAAAGGCATCTTTCATAGCACGCGTCCTAGCGGTCCTTTCCTTGAACTCATCAATGGAAATTCTCATGGCTTTGAGAGACTCATTGATATCATGCTTAGGAGGAATATATCTAAGCTTTAAAGAATCAACCTCAAGAGAAATTCTATCAATGTGCCTAGCCAATCTTCAACTTTAAGCAATTTCTCTACAAGCAAAGTATTAAAATTCTTTTGTGAATTCATAAACTCTTTAACACTACTCTCAAATTCAGAGGGCATCTTAAAATTTCCATAAGAGTTGTTGTAGGAATTTCCATAATTATTAGAAGGATTACTAGGATAAGGCCTAGGATTAAAATTCGCTCTATACGCATTGTTACCAAAATTATTCCAACCAACAAAATTCACATCCATAGATTAATTATTATTCTCAATCAAAGTAGACAAAGGCATATCATTAGGATCAGAAGAAACACTCTTAGTAGCAAATAATTTCATAAGTTCATCCATCTTTCCACTCAAAACATTAATTTCTTCTATCGCATGCACTTTTTTATTAGTGCATCTTTCAGTGTGCCATTGAGAATAATTAACCATAATATTATCTAGGAGTTTAGTAGCATCTCCTAAAGTGATTTCCATAAAAGTGCCTCCCGCGGCCGAATCTAAAAGATTTCTAGAAGCAAAATTCAATCCGGCATAAAAATTTTGTATAATCATCCACAAATTCAAACCATGAGTAGGGCAATTACATACCATTAATTTCATCCTCTCCCAAGCTTGTGCAACATGTTCATGATCAAGTTGCTTAAAATTCATAATATCATTTCTAGGAGAGATGATCTTAGCAGGAGGAGAATACTTAGAGATAAAAGCATCTTTGCACTTGTTCCAAGAATCAATACTATTTTTAGGCAAAGATGAAAACCAAGCTTTAGCACGATCTCTAAGCGAAAAAGGAAATAGCTTCAATTTAACAATATCATTATCCACATCTTTCTTCTTTTGCATATCACATAAATCAACGAAGCTATTAAGATGGGTAGCGGCATCTTCACTAGGAAGGCCGGAAAATGGATCTTTCATGACAAGATTCAGCAAAGCAGCATTAATTTCACAAGATTCAGCATCGGTAAGAGGAGCAATCGGAGTGCTAAGGAAATAATTATTGTTGGTATTGGTGAAGTCACACAATTTGGTATTATCTTGAGCCATCGCGACAAACAAGCAATCCAACACACGAGCAAACAAAAAGCAAACGGGCAAAAAGAGGCAAATAGAGAAAGAGAGGGAGGATAGAGAGAGAGAGGGCGAATAAAACGGCAAGGGTGAAGTGGGGGAGAGGAAAACGAGAGGCAAATGGCAAATAATGTAATGCAGGAGATAGGGATTGTGATGGGTACTTGGATTTTCCCGAAGAGGAGAGGATGATGCAACAAAGTAGCGTAAGTATTTCCCTCAGTTTTTGAGAACCAAGGTATCAATCCAGTAGGAGGCTATGCGCAAGTCCCTCATACCTACACAAAAACAATAGCTAAATGCAACCAACGCGCTTAGGGGTTGTCCATCCCTTCACGGTCACTTATGAAAGTGAGATCTGATAGAGATGATAAATAATATTTTTGGTATAGAGATGCAAAGTGAAAAGTAAAAGGCAAAGCAATAATAAAGTGATGGAGATTGATATGATGAGAATAGACCCGGGGGCCATAGGTTTCACTAGTGGCTTCTCTCAAGAGCATAAGTATTCTACGGTTGGTGAACAAATTACTGTTGAGCAATTGACAGAATTGAGCATAGTTATGAGAATATCTAGGTATGATCATGTATATAGGCATCACGTCCGAGACAAGTAGACCGACTCCTGCCTACATCTACTACTATTACTCCACTCATCAACCGCTATCCAGCATGCATCTAGAGTATTAAGTTAAAAACAGAGTAACGCCTTAAGCAAGATGACATGATGTAGAGGGATAGTTTCATGCAATATGATAAAAACCCCATCTTGTTATCCTCGATGGCAACAATACGTGCCTTACTGCCCCTTCTGTCACTAGGAATGGACACCGCAAGATTGAACCCAAAGCTAAGCACTTCTCCTATGGCAAGAAAAACCAATCTAGTAGGCCAAACCAAACTGATAATTCGAAGAGACTTGCAAATATAACCAATCATACATAAAAGAATTCAGAGAAGATTCAAATATTATTCATAGATAAACTGGATCATAAACCCACAATTCATTGGTCTCAACAAACACACCACAAAAGGAAGATTACATCGAATAGATCTCCAAAAGAGAGAGGGGGAACATTGTATTGAGATCCAAAGAGAGAGAAGAAGCCATCTAGCTACTAACTATGGACCCGAAGGTCTGAGGTAAACTACTCACACTTCATCGGAGAGGTTTGGATGATGATGTAGAAGCCCTCCGTGATCGATTGCCCTTCCGGCGGAGCTCCGGAATAGGCCCCAAGATGGGATCTCGTGGATACAGAAAGTTGCGGCGGTGGAATTAGGTTTTTGGCTCCGTCCCCAATCGTTTGGGGGTACGTAGGTATATATAGGAGGAAGGAGTATGCCAGTGGAGCTTCGAGGGGCCCACGAGGCAGGGGGCGCGCACTAGGGGGGCGCCCTCCACCCTCGTGACCGCCTCGTGGCTTTCTTGACGGAGGGTCCAAGTCTCCTGGGTCTTATCTGATGAGAAAATCACGTTCCCGAAGGTTTCATTCCGTTTGGACTCCGTTTGATATTCTATTTCTCCGAAACACTGAAATAGGAAAAAAAATAGCAATTCTGGGCTAGGCCTCCGGTTAATAGGTTAGTCCCAAAAATAATATCAAAGTGGAAAATAAAGCCCAATATAGTCCAAAACAGTAAATAATATAGCATGGAGCAATCAAAAATTATAGATACGTTGGAGACGTATCAACTCTCCCCTCTCGTTGCTATGCATCACCATGATCTTGCGTGTGTGTAGGATTTTTTTGAAATTACTGTGTTCCCCAACAGTGGCATCCGAGACAGGTCTATGCGTAGATGTTATATGCACGAGTAGAACACAAAGGAGTTCTGGGCGCGGGTATATACATATTGCTTACCGTCACTGGTTGATTCTGGATTCAGCAGTATTGTTGGATGAAGCGGCCCAGACCGACATTGCGCATACGCTTACGCGAGACTGGTTCTACTGACGTGCTTCGCACACAGGTGGCTAGTGGGTGTCTGTTTCTCCAGCTTTAGTTGACTCAGATTCAATGAACAGGGTTCTTTCTGAAGATCAAAAAGCAATCACTATACCGTGTTGTGGTTTTTGATGCGTACGTAAGAACGGTTCTTGCTCAGTGTATAGTGCTACCTCTTGAGCACTGCGTTGGTTTTCCCTTGAAGAGGAAAGGGTGATGCAGTAGAGCAGCGTTAGTATTTCCCTCGGTTTTTGAGAACCAAGGTATCAATCCAGTAGGAGGCCACGCACGAGTCCCTCGCACCTACACAAACAAATAAACTCCTCGCAACCAACGTGATAAAGGGGTTGTCAATCCCTTCACGGTCACCTACGAGAGTGATATCTGATAGATATGATAAGATAATATTTTTTGTATTTTTATGATAAGGAGAAATAAAGATGCAAGTAAAATAAATGGCAAAGGAAATAACTAAGTATTGGAAGATTAATATGATGAAAAATAGACCCGGGGGCCATAGGTTTCACTAGAGGCTTCTCTCGAGAGCATAAGTATTACGGTGGGTGAACAAATTACTGTTGAGCAATTGACAGAATTGAGCATAGTTATGAGAATATCTAGGTATGATCATGTATATAGGCATCATGTCCGAGATAAGTAGATCGACTCCTGCTTGCATCTACTACTATTACTCCACACATCGACCGCTATCTAGCATCCATCTAGAGCATTAAGTTCAAGAGAACAGAGTAACGCTTTAAGCAAGATGACATGATGTAGAGGGATAAACTCATGCAATATGATATAAACCCCATCTTGTTATCCTCGATGGCAACAATACAATATGTGCCTTGCTGCCCCTACTGGCACTGGGAAAGGACACCGCAAGATTGAACCCAAAGCTAAGCACTTCTCCCATTGCAAGAAAGATCAATCTAGTAGGCCAAACCAAACTGATAATTCGAAGAGACTTGCAAAGATAACCAATCATACATAAGAGAATTCAGAGAAGATTCAAATATTGTTCATAGATAAACTTGATCATAAACCCACAATTCATCGGTCTCAACAAACACAACGCAAAAGAAGATTACATCGAAGAGATCTCCACAAGAGAGGGGGAGAACTTTGTATTGAGATCCAAAACGAGAGAAGAAGCCATCTAGCTAATAACTATGGGCCCGTAGGTCTAAAGTAAACTGCTCACACTTCATCGGAGAGGCTATGGTGTTGATGTAGAAGCCCTCCGTGATCGATACCCCCTCCGGCGGAGCTCCGGAAAAGGCCCCAAGATGGGATCTCGTGGATACAGAAAGTTACAGCGGTGGAATTAGGGTTTTGGCTCTGTATCTAGTAGTTTGGGGGTACGTAGGTATATATAGGAGGAAGGAGTACGTCAGTGGAGCAACGTGGGCCCCATGAGGGTGGAGGGCGCGCCTGGGGGGTAGGTGCACCCCCTACCTCATGCCTAACTGGTTGATTGCTTGATGTAGGGTCCAAGTCCTCTGGATCATGTTCGTTCCAAAAATCACGTTCCCGAATGTTTCATTCCGTTTGGACTCCGTTTGATATTCTTTTTCTGTGAAACCCTAAAATAGGCAGAAAAACAGCAATTCTAGGTTGGGCCTCCGGTTAATAGGTTAGTCCCAAAAATAATATGAAAGTGTATAGTAAAGCCCAATAATGTCCAAAACAGGATATAATATAGCATGGAACAATCAAAAATTATAGATACGTTGGAGACGTATCATATAGCAGCCACGTAAAACTTGCAACAACAAAGTAGAGGACGTCTAACTTGTTTTTGCAGGGCATGTTGTGATGTGATATGGTCAAGACATGACGCTAAATTTTATTGTATGAGATGATCATGTTTTGTAACACAGTTATCGGCAACTGGAAGGAGCCATATGGTTGTCGCTTTATTGTATGAAATGCAATCGCCATGTAATTGCTTTACTTTATCACTAAGCGGTAGCGATAGTCGTAGAAGCAATAGTTGGCGAGACGACAACGATGCTTCGATGGAGATCAAGGTGTCAAGCCGGTGATGATGGTGATCATGATGGTGCTTTGGAGATGGAGATCAAAGGCACAAGATGATGATGACCATATCATATCACTTATATTGATTGCATGTGATGTTTATCCTTCATGCATCTTATTTTGCTTAGTTCAACGGTAGCATTATAAGATGATCTCTCACTAAATTTCAAGGTATAAGTGTTCTCCCTGAGTATGCACCGTTGCTACAGTTCGTCGTGCCGAGACACCATGTGATGATCGGTTTTGATAAGCTCTACGTTCACATACATCGTGTGTAAGCCAGTTTTGCACACACGAAATACTCGGGTTAAACTTGACGAGCCTAGCATATGCAGATATGGCCTCGGAACACTGAGACCAAAAGGTCGAGCGTGAATCATATAGTAGATATGATCAACATAGTGATGTTCACCATTGGAAACTACTCCATCTCACGTGATGATCGGACATGGTTTAGTTGATATGGATCACGTGATCACTTAGATGATTAGAGAGATGTCTATCTAAGTGCGAGTTCTTAAGTAATTTCATTAATTGAACTTTAATTTTTCATGAACTTAGTACCTGATAGTATTTTGCATGTCTATGTTGTTGTAGATAGATGGCCCATGCTATTGTTCCATTGAATTTTAATGCATTCCTAGAGAAAGCTAAGTTGAAAGATGATGGTAGCAATTACACGGACTGGGTCCGTAACTTGAGGATTATCCTCATTGCTGCACATAAGAGTTACGTCCTAGAAGCACCGCTATGTGACAAACCCGCTGCAGGAGCAACGCCAGATGTTATGAACACCTGGCAGAGCAAAGCTGATGACTACTAGATAGTTCATTGTGCCAAGCATGCTTTACGGCTTAGAACCGGGACTTCAACAACGTTTTGAACGTCATGGAGCATATGAGATGTTACAGGAGTTGAAGTTAATATTTCAAGCAAATGCCCGGATTGAGAGATATGAAGTCTCCAATAAGTTCTACAGCTGCAAGATGGAGGAGAATGGTTCTGTCAGTGAACATATACTCAGAATGTCTGGGTACCACAACCACTTGACTCAACTGGGAGTTAATCTTCCTGATGATAGTGTCATTGACAGAGTTCTTCAATCAGTGCCACCAAGCTACAAGAGCTTCGTGATGAACTATAATATCCCAGGGATGGATAAGACGATTCCCGAGCTCTTCGCAATGCTAAAGGCTGCAGAGGTAGAAATCAAGAAAGAGCATCAAGTGTTGATGGTCAACAAGACCACCAGTTTCAAGAAAAAGGGTAAAGGGAAGAAGGGAAACTTCAAGAAGAACAGCAAGCCAATTGCTGCTCAAGTGAAGAAACCCAAGTCTGGACCTAAGCTGAGACTGTGTGCTTCTATTCAAAGGAATTGGTCACTAGAAGCGGAACAGCCCCAAGTATTTGGCGGAGAAGAAGGATGACAAAGTGAAAGATATATTTGATATACATGTTATTGATGTGTACCTTACTAATGCTCGCAATAGTGCGTGGGTATTTGATAATGGTTTAGTTGCTAACATTTGCAACTCGAAATAGGGGCTACGGATTAACCAAAGATTGGCTAAGGACAAGGTGACGATGCGCGTGGGCAATGGTTCCAAAGTCGATGTGATCGTCGGCGGCACGCTACCTCTACATCTACCTTCGGGATTAGTATTACACCTAAATAATTGTTATTTGGTGCCAGCGTTGACCATGAACATTATATCTGGATTTTGTTTGATGCGAGACGGTTATTCATTTAAATCATAGAATAAAGGTTGTTCTATTTATATGAATAATATGTTTTATGGTCATGCACCCCTAATGAGTGGTCTATTTTTACTAAATCTTGATAGTAGTGATACACATGTTCATAGTATTGAAGCCAAAAGATGCAGAGTTGATAATGATAGTGCAACTTATTTGTGGCACTGCCGTTTAGGTCATATTGGTGTAAAGCGCATGAAGAAACTCCATTCTGATTGACTTCTGGAATCACTTGATTATGAATCACTTGGTACTTGCGAACCATGCCTCATGGGCAAGATGACTAAAACAGCGTTCTCCGGAACAATGGAGCGAGCAACAGAGTTATTGGAAATCATACATACTAATGTATGTGGTCCAATGAACATTGAAGCTCGCGGTGGATATCGTTATTTTCTCACCTTCGCAGATGATTTGAGCAGATATGGGTATATCTACTTAATGAACTGTGGTTTGGCAAGAAACCCAAGTTGTCATTTCTTAAAGTTTGGGGCTTCGATGCTTATGTGAAAAGCTTCAACCTGATAAGCTCAAACCCAAATCGGAGAAATATGTCTTCATAGGATACCCAAAGGAGACTGTTGGGTACACCTTCTATCACAGATCCAAAGGCAAGGTATTCGTTGCTAAGAATGGATCCTTTCTAGAGAAGGAGTTTCTCTCGAAAGAAGTGAGTGGGAGGAAAGTAGAACTTGACGAGGTAATTGTACCTTCTCCCTTATTGGAAAGTAGTTCATCACTAAAATCAGTTCCAGTGATTCCTACACCAGTAAGTGAGGAAGCTAACGATGATGATCATGAAACTTCTGGTCAAGTTACTACCGAACCTCGTACGTCAACCAGAGTAAGATACGCGCCAGAGTGGTACGCTAATCCTATTCTGGAAGTCATGTTACTTGACCATGACGAACCTACGAACTATGAGGAAGCGATGATGAGCCCTGATTCCGCAAAATGGCTTGAAGCCATGATATCTGAGATGGGATCCATGTATGAAAACAAAGTGTGGACTTCTGTTGACTTGCCCGATGATCGGCAGGCCATAGAGACTAAATGGATCTTCAAGAAGAAGACTGACGCTGATGGTAATGTTACTATCTACAAAGCTCGACTTGTTGCAAAAGGTTTTTGACAAGTTCAAGGAGTTGACTACGATGAGACCTTCTCACCCGTAGCGATGCTCAAGTCCGTCCGAATCATGTTACAATTGCCGCATTTTATGATAATGAAATTTGGCAAATGGATGTCAAAACTGCATTCCTTAAAGGATATCTTAATGAAGAGTTGCATATGATGCAACCAGAAGGTTTTGTCGATCCAAAAGGTGCTAAAAAAGTGTGCAAGCTCCAGCGATCCATTTATGGACTGGTGCATGCCTCTCGGAGTTGGAATATACGCTTTGATAGTGTGATCAAAGCATATGGTTTTATACAGACTTTTGGAGAAGCCTGTATTTACAAGAAAGTGAGTGGGAGCTCCGTAGCATTTCTAATATTATATGTAGATGACATATTGTTAATAGGAAATGATATTGAATTTCTGAATAGCATAAAAGGATACTTGAATAAGAATTTTTCAATGAAAGACCTCGGTGAAGCTCCTTATATATTAGGCATCAAGATCTATAGAGATAGATCAAGACGCTTAATTGGACTTTCACAAAGCACATGCCTTGATAAAGTTTTGAAGAAGTTCAAAATGGATCAGGTAAAGAAAGGGTTCTTGCCTGTATTACAAGGTGTGAAGTTGAGTCAGACTCAATGCCCGACCAATGCAGAAGTTAGAGAGAAAATGAAAGGTGTTCCCTATGCTTCAGCCATAGGCTCTATCATGTATGCAATGCTGTGTACCATACCTAATTTGTGCCTTCCTATAAGTTTAGCAAGGAGGTACCAAAGTAATCCAGGAGTGGATCACTAGACAGCGGTCAAGAACATCCTGAAATACATGTTTCTCGTATATGGAGGTGACAAAGAGCTCGTCATAAATGGTTATGTCGATGCAAGCTTTGACACTAATCTGGATGACTCTAAGTCACAAACCGGATATACATGTTTTTATTAAATGGTGGAGATGTTAGTTGGTGCAGCTCCAAGCAGAGCTTCGTGGCGGGATCTACGTGTGAAGCGGAATACATAGCTGCTTCGGAAGCAGCAAATGAAGGAGTCTGGATGAAGGAGTTCATATCCGATCTAGGTGTCATACCTAGTGCATCGGGTCCAATGAAAATCTTTTGTGACAATACTGGAGCAATTGCCTTGGCAAAGGAATCCAGATTTCACAAGAGAACCAAGCACATCAAGAGACGCTTCAATTCCATCCGCAATCAAGTCAAGGAGGGAGACATAGAGATCTGCAAGATACATACGGATCTGAATGTTGCAGGCTTGTTAACTAAGCCTCTCTCACGAGCAAAACATGATCAGCACCAAGACTCCATGGGTGTTAGAATCATTACAATGTAATCTAGATTATTGACTCTAGTGCAAGTGGGAGACTGAAGGAAATATGCCCTATAGGCAATAATAAAGTTGTTGTTTATATTTCCTTATATCATGATAAATGTTTATTAGTCATGCTAGAATTGTATTAACCGGAAATTTAGTACATGTGTGAATACATAGACAAACAGAGTGTCACTAGTTTGCCTCTACTTGACTAGCTCGTTGAATCAATGATGGTTATGTTTCCTAACCATAGACATGAGTTGTCATTTGATTAACGGGATCACATCATTAGAGAATGATGTGATTGACTTGACCCATCCGTTAGCTTAGCACGATGATCGTTTAGTTTGTTGCTATTGCTTTCTCCATAACTATACGTGTTCCTATGACTATGAGATCATGCAACTCCCGGATACCAGAGGAACACTTTGTGTGCTACCAAACGTCACAACGTAACTGGGTGATTTTAAAGGTTCTCTATAGGTGTCTCCGATGGTGTTTGTTGAGTTGGCATGGATCAAGATTAGGATTTTTCACTCTGATTGTCGGAGAGGTATCTCTGGGCCCTCTCAATAATGTACATCACAATAAGCCTTATAAGCAATGTAGCTAATGAGTTAGTTACAGGATGTAGAATTAAGGAATGAGTAAAGAGATTTTCCGGTAACGAGATTGAACTAGGTATTGAGATACCGACGATCGAATCTCGGGCAAGTAACATACCGATGACAAAGGGAACAACATATACCGTTATGCAGTTTGACCGATAAAGATCTTCGTAGAATATGTAGGAGCCAATATGAGCATCCAGGTTCCGCTATTGGTTATTGACCGAAGACATGTCTTGGTCATGTCTACATAGTTCTCGAACCTGTAGGGTCCGCATGCTTAACGTTCGGTGACGATCGGTATTATGAGTTTATGTGTTTTGATGTACTGAAGGTAGTTCAGAGTCCCAGATTTGATCACAGACATGACGAGGAGTCTCAGAATGGTCGAGAAGTAAAGATTAATATATTGGAAGCCTATGTCTGGACATCGAAATGGTTCTGAGTGGTTCTGGCATTTTTCCGGAGTATCGGGAGGTTACCAGACCCCCCCCACCCCGGGGGGGAGTATATGGTCCTTATTGGGCCTTAGTGGAATAGAGGAGAGGGAAGGAAAAAGAGGGAGGTGCACCCCCAAATCCAATCCGAATTGGGAGGGGGGTCGGCCCCCCTTTCCTTCCTCCCTCTCTATCCTCCTTCCTTCCTCTCCTACTCCTACTTGGAAGGGGGGATCCTACTCTCGGAGGGAGTAGGACTCCCCTAGGGCGCGCCATATAGAGAGCCGGCCCTCCCCCTCCTCCACTCCTTTATATACGGGGGAGGGGGACACCCCATGGACACACAAGTTGATCATTGATCTTTTAGCCGTGTGCAGTGCCCCCCTCCACCATAATCCACCTCGGTAATAGCGTAGTGGTGCTTACGTGAAGCCCTGTTTCGGTAGCATCATCATCATCGTCATCACGTTGTCATGCTGACGAAACTCTCCCTCGAAGCTCTACTAGATCGTGAGTTCGCGGGACGTCATCGAGCTGAACGTGTGCAGATTGCGGAGGTGCCGTACCTTCGGTGCTAGATCAGTCGATCGTGAAGACGTACGACTACATCAACTGCGTTGTCATAATGCTTCCGCTTACGGTCTACGAGGGTACGTAGATGATACTCTCCCCTCTTGTTGCTATGCATCACCATGATCTTGCGTGTGCGTAGGAAATTTTTCAAAATTACTGTGTTCCCCAACAGTTTATATCATATTGCCTGAGTTTGTCGCACTACATCATGTTATCTTGGTTAAAGCGTTACTCCGTTCTTTTGCACTTAATACTCTAGATGCATGCTAGATATCAATCGATATATGGAGAATAGTAGTAGATGCAGGCAGGAGTCCTTCTACTTGTCACGAACGTGGTGCCTATATTCATGATCATTGCCATAGATATCATCATAAATTTGCGCTTTTATATCAATTGCTCAACAGTAATTTGTTTACCCACGGTATATTTTCTTCAAGAGAGAAGCCTCTAGTGAAACCTATGGCCCCCGGGTCTATTTTCCATCATATATTTTCAGATCTATAAACTAAAAAACCAAAAAATACCTTACTGCAATTTATTTATATTTACTTTACTTTTCTCTTTTATTTATCTTTTATACCTATCTCTATTAGATCTCACTCTTGTTCGTGGCCGTGAAGGGATTGACAACCCCTTTTTCACATTGTGTACAAGTATTTGTTAGTTTGTGTAGGTGCATATATTGGAGACTTGCTTGTGCCTCCTACTGGATTGATATCTTGGTTCTTAACTGAGGGGAATACTTATCTCTACTTTGCTGCATCACTCTTTCCTCTTCAAGGGAAAAATCAGTGCAAGCTCAAGAAGTAGCAAGACTCCACTATATAAGCTAGTCTCGCACCATCTCGATTTCTCCACTAGTTGTGTGGGACTAAAGATTGCACCTCCACCACCGTGTTAGGGATCTCCACCGAGAACTTGCCCCACAACCGGTTCCAGACGCCATAGTACTCTAGTGGCGGTGGCGGCGACTGCAACATCAGTGGCTGAGCTCGGGGAGGGATGTGAGGTGGATTGGGACAGTGTGGAGTAAGCAACGAAGCTCCGGGTGGTGGCAGTGTTGGAGAAGACAACGGGGGGGCAAGAGCAATGCTAGTGGTCCGGGCGAGGAGTGATGGTGGCATTGGGAGGTGGCAGAGCTCGACGGACAGTCTCAAACTCGAGCAAGGGGGAGGCGGCAGCAGATTTAACTAGCGGCGGGAGAGGCCTAAATCGGGGTCGTGTCGGCGAAAATGGATTTAGGGCGGGGTGGTTTGGGGCGGCTATGGCCAGCAGGTATTATAGCCGGAACCGGGCCAATCGGTCATTGCACCGGTCGTCACGCCATGAATGCAGGAGATTACCATTCTCTCCACTTTTAGTGAGAATGCCATCTTCTAGTGCAAAAATAGACTAGAGAGAAAAAATTAGCAGATAAATGGCTATTTTTGAGGGATGAATGATTTTGGGGAATCTGCTAGCTGAGTCTTAATCCCCCAAACCAGAAAATTTCCCACAAATATATCTTTTGGGGATCTGCTACCTAAAAGCATCTCTAACCAACTCCTTATAATTTAAAAGAGTATATGGTATTTTATTCTTTAGAAGAGTACATTTGCTAAGCTAAATAAAAGTGGTTCCTAGTTGATCCCCTAAATTTAACTCCTCACATGAGGTAGACCCCACATGGAAGCCTTTCTTCCTCTTCTTCTTCCTTCTTCCTTCTTCTGTCTTCCTCCTTCCATGCGGCCAACGATGAGTTCTTGCCACTAGATGATATCCATGAACAAGTTGGGACCTAAGATAGATGCTCCACAAAAGCAATTTGATAGAATCTCATTGTGCGTGAGGTAAGTGTGCGATGAAGTAGTGACAAAGCAGGCGAAACTCTTCCTCCATGACCAATGGCTTGGGCGTTTCTTTGTCTGAATGGGTTCTTCTTCTGTTCATCCTTCTCGTAGTGGTGCAATGGTGTTCATCCTTCCCATCAGAATCGGCGATGGCGGCTGGCGGCCACTTCTCACCACAAGCCATGTATATAACTTTTTTTATAACAAAGACGCAAGAAGTGTCCGACTTTAAATTAATAAAGCCCATCCACAGGCAGCATCCAACAGGTACCGCAAAATAAACCGCAGGAAGTTAACGGCCGAAGCCCAAGTACGATACATGCAACCGGCCTAAGCCTGAATAAGATGAAACTGAACTACAGCACACAGGCAGGCAGCCCAAAATGAAGCAGAAACATAGCGCCTTAGTGACGGTTAGTAATCTGGATCAAACGAATCTGCTCCATGGCCTCCGTCATCCAGTCAGCGTCACGTCGTTTCCCCAACGACGTCCAAGTCTAAAGGAACAAGTGACATTTGAAAATAATGTCAGCAGGGTGAGTAGGAAATTTGTGCTCGATAGTCATTTTGTTTCTAGTAGTCCACAGAGCCCATAAAAGCGCCCCTACACATTTCCATAAAACACGTCTGAACCCACCCCTATGGGCCAAGAGGATAGCGCGGAGGTCAGAAGCCGAGTGCGGGTTCCAATTCTGACCAAAAGCGTTTCTAACCGCACTCCAAGCAAAACGAGCAAGGTGACACTTGAAGAAGATGTGGTTTGCATCTTCGAGTTCACCACACAACGAACATGTGCCATCGGAAGGCCCGTTCCTTTTAGCGATGTTGTTAGAGGATGGGAGGCGGTCGCGAAACATTTGCCACATGAACACTTTGATTTTCAAGGGGATAGACGCTTTCCATAGCCCCCTAGCTATGTCCAGGGTCGGTCCCTCGGTAAGCTTAGCATATATAGACTTAACCAAAAACTTTCCGGAGCTCGTGAGGGACCAAGAGACCGTATCGGCCTCGGGACGGAGCTCCACACCATCTAATGAAGTACGAAGCCCGTCCCAACAGGCCCACTCCTGGTCTAGGAGAGGTCTTTTGAATGAGATGGAAGGCGGGATGGTACTAAGCACGTCGGCCATGAGTACGTCAATGTTAGTGACTAGTTGATAAATGGCATAGTGACTGCGCCACAGCGATTCCATTCTGAGCCAATGGTCGAGCCAAAACCTCATGGAGTTTCCATTATTAATGCAAAACTAAGCATCTAACGCAAAGGCTGGCATGACAGACTAGATCCCGTTCCAAAAGGGTGACCCTTTCGCCTTAGAGGTTAGGAAATTCCCATCGGGGAAATATTTAACTCGAAGGATGTTTGCCCAAAGACCCTGCTCATTCTGGGCAAGTTTCCAAATCCACTTAGTGAGGAGCGCAACATTCATGAGTTTAGAGTTTAGGATCCCTAGGCTGCCAAATTTCTTAGGATGACACAGCGCTGCCCACTTGATCAAGTGGTACTTATTTTTGGACCCAGTTCCTTCCCAAAAGAACTTGGATCGAGGGGTGTCAAGCTTGGCATGAACACCATCAGCCAGCAGGAACATGCCCATGGTAAAAATGGGTAGGAAGGAAAGGCTAGTGTTAGTCAGAATCAACTTGGCGGTCGAAGAGAGAATATGGCCATGCTAGGGGCTAACCCGATTCGCCACCTTGACGTACAAGGGTTCCCACTCGAGAATAGAAATGTGTTTATCTGAGATAGGGGGCCCAAGTACTTAATCGGGAAACTCCCAAGCTTGCAATTGAGCAAGTTGGCAATACGGGAAGCGAGGGGCGTATCCATCCCAATGGCTATCACCTCACTCTTGAGAAAGTTGATCTTAAGGCCGGAGATAATCTCGAAAGCTAGGAGGATGAGCTTAATGGAGGCTACACTATGATCATCCGGCTCAAAGAGTAACATGGTGTCGTCCGCGTATTGGAGGTGCGTGATCCCACCAGGAATGAGGTGGGGGACAACTCCACGGATGTGACCGGCACCCTTAGCCTTGTTCACCATGGCTGAGAGGGCGTCCACAACAAAGTTAAAAATCAGAGGAGAAGAGGGGTCTCCCTGCCTTAGACCTCGCTTGTTGTGGAAGAAGTTCCCAACCTCTCTGTTTATCGACATTGTAGTCTGACCCCCCGAGACCAGGTGCATGATACGGTGGACCTTCGAGGATGTTGCGACCTTTGAGAAACTCCGACTGACTACGGTCAATCACACGTTGCGCTACCGGGGCAAGCCTCGTCATGAAGGCCTTCAAACAAATTTTGAACGACACATTAATGAGGGTGATGGGTTAGTATGGCTTGTTAGAGTCGGCCCCTTTGACCTTAGGTATTAGACTAATGACTCCAAAGTTGAGGCGTGAAATGTCTACAGTGCCTAGCGCGAATCCATTGATAATGTTGTAGAAAATGTCTTTGAGCGAAGGCCAGAAGGGGCGAAAGAAAGCAACAAGCCAGTCGTCCGGACCAGGGGCTCTGTCAATCTTCATCGAGCCAATCGCTTCATCGATCTCCGTCCTAGAGAAGGACATGGCCAGGAGATCATTTCCGGCTTGCCATACGCGGGCTTCGTCCCCCCAGAAGTCCGCGCGAAGGCGCAGGTGTTTCTCCTCAGCTGTTCCCAACAGTTTAAGGAAGAAACCATATATGTAGGCCGAGATCTCCGCTTGGTTGACCAGCAGTCCATGCTCGAATTGAAGCCTCGGAATCAAGCACTTCCGTTTGCGACCATTGGAAAAGGCATGGAAAATCATGTATTCGCATCGCCCTTGGTAACCCACTTGACACCGCCCCTACGGCGCTAATATTCCTCCTCTTCGCCGAGGATGGAGAGCACCTGGTTTTCGAGAGCATAGAGATTATCCCACTTCGCTTCTGTAAAGGCTCTGGAATCAGCTTGGGCATCTAGGGATTTAATTTCTTCGATAATAGCTTCCCTAGATCGCTTAGCTTCGCTACCGTGGTTTGCACCCCACCCATAGAGAAAACCACGGAGAGCGTCGACCGCAGAGACCCAAATGTCCATAGGACCCCAGGGACGGCCAGATGCAGCCATTGCTTGCTTCCAGTGAGCAATGAGCAGGGGGCCGAAACCTTCTACCTCGAACCACCCAGTATCAGAGTAGAAGCGCGGGTTCCGCTTGATCATGTCCTCCCCGGAGGCCAGGACAAGAGGGACATGGTCCGATCCGATGCGAGTTTCCGCAACCAGCATGCACATGGGAAAGAGCACTTCCCAATAGGTCGTTATGAAGACACGGTGGAGAACGCTATGGACCGGGGCGAGTAGTTTATTCGTCCACGTATATCTAGCGCTAGTCCTAGCGATTTCCCATAAGGCACAACCCACAATTGCATTATTGAAAAGAGTTACTCTTGGCCAGTCAATATTGCGAGTATTCTTATCCGCCCCCGAGTGAATAAGGTTAAAGTCACCCCCGAGCACGATGGGGATATCTACGGCTTGCTTGGCCCCAAGCAGAGCTTGGATTTCGCCCAGGAAATCCGCCGCGCGCGAGTAGTCAGCCGGACCCTCAACACAAACTATCGCCCAAATAGCTAAGCAAACGTAGTGCTTAATCGTAACAGAAATAAAGAAAGAGCCTGAATCCTAGCTTACAACATCACAAACATCACTATTACATCCCAAAAGAAGACCGCCCGAATGGCCACAGGAGGGGACCCAACCCCACACGGAACGCCGTAGGGGGTCGTAGGCCACAAGATCTCTATAGGTAAAATCAGCTTTGATCGTCTCTTGGAGCGCCACGACATCAATATTTTCCCGGCCGATATACTCTCTAAGTTGTGTGTGCCTGCCCACGTGTCCGCAACCACAAATGTTCCAGAACAAGTAACGCATCAGATGATATGATTACGAAGGCGCACCCCTCTGGAGGTCACCGGTTTTGCCACACGTTTTTTGGCCGGGCACGGCTAGTCAAGGGGGTTGCCTCCACCTCCCTGGTTTCGGCACCACCATCCGATAGAACTAACGGGTGAGCGTCATCCACAGTCTCTACTATGTCAGGCGCTGACAAGGCCGTGGCATTGGCCTCCCTGGCCTTGGCCACAGTCGCAGCTTCAGCTAGAGCCGCTTGGGCATCCTCGTGAGCACGGATAAGAGAAATAAGCGCACCACCCTCCGCACCTAACTCGAAACCACTGTCTTCTAGGATTGAAACTAGTTGCGGATCAGTAAAAGCATTCAGAATCTTATAGGAGGGGGGGTTACCTGAAGTCTCGAGGTTCTTGTCAGCGAGGCGAAGCTGCGCACTCTCCATGGAAGAAAGGCCGCCCAGCGCCGCCTTGGCCCTGACACTTGGAGCATGTAGAGAGACCGGGAAGGCTCCAGAAACGCTTGGCCTTGGCAGACGCGCCCGCTGATCCCAGTGCCGCCTGCAGGTCCACGCTCGGCGTAGCAGTAGGCGACAGGAGAGACAGGACTGCGGGGTTGGCCATCGGCTTCCGACCAGCCATCTTTTTGGGGGCGCGCCCAGAGCCCCCCGAGCTGTGGCGGCTCAACAGGGGAGTGCGGAGGGTATCAGAGACCTGTAGACTTGGGGAGGCCGGGGCACCCGAGACGACCCCATGGCCAGCGCCCGTCTTTGGATTCGATCCAAGCTGGTTGAACGCACTCACCAGGGCGGGGGCCAGTGGGGGACTGCTCCCAGCCGTGTCTGACACCGCGAGCGTCCCAAGCTCCATGCCATCTTTGTCGTCATTGAGAGCGAGCTCTTTAATGCCCAGTTGGTCCCAGGTTTCAGTGTCAATTGACGTGTCCGGCATGCTATCTTCAGGATCCTCATCACGGCACATCATCTCCACATCCTTACCTTGGCCTCCATTGAGACTGCCCTGACCACCCTGGCCACCGGGCTCGTCTTGCTTCTGTCTAGCCGCCCCCTGGTCCCTGAACCAGGTGGGCCACCGCTCTTATCAAAGGGCCGGGGAGGAGCGTCGCTGGGCCCAGGCACCGCAGGCCTGTCCCCTGGGTGCTTCGGCAGCCGCTCCACCTCTACCTTGATGGCGTATCCCTCATGGTTGAACCACACTTGCACGAAACCATTCATCTTTTTCGGGACTTTGCAACCAAATTTTGTCCTCACTGGCCCCAACCGAATGAGGGAGAGCCCATCCACCATAATTGGCCTGCCCAACATCTTGAGACCCTCCATCAGACGGTCGACACGGCGGTGCTTCTTAGGAATACCGTGGAGGCGGAGCCAAACCTCAGGCATGAAGAAAGAAAGAGTTTCATGAATAGAGTCACGAACCAGCACCATAATGTCGTTGATGGAAAGAAAGAGTTTGCCACTAGATTTGGCCATATGAAGCAGGTCAGCGGAAGGGAAAATCATCGTGAAATCGTTCTCACCAACCTGATAAATCTGCCAATCCCAATCACCAGGCACCATGTGCTTCAACTCCTGCTTGAGCGTACGAAGCGAGAGCCTCCCTGGCTCCGTCGACAGAATCGCGCCATTAACTGCCTTAAGGACAGATCCCTCCACCTCTTCCTCATCTTCGAATTCCATGCAGAAGAAGCCTTCGCCTAGGATAGCACTTCCCATGATTTGGAGGTGCAGCTGCTTACCCCTGGTTGGGTAGTAGGCCGAGGCATGGCCCTCCTGCTTACAAATCACACAGAGGGGGGAGGGAGTGCACTTGGCCTGGAAATGACCAGTCCGGCCGCACTTGAAACACTCTGCCCCAATTTCTTCTTCCACTGGAATGGGCGTCTCCACCGAACCCCGCTGCGCCTCCGGTAGGGCCACCGCCAATGGCACAGTCGACGCCCGTGGTTTTTTGGCCAGCGGATCCCCATGGCCCCCACCACATAGGGGATGCCCCTGTGGCTTGCGCTCGAGCTCGCACCGCCGCTGCCCCTGCTTGCGCCTCTTCTTCCTCTCTTGTTGGCCCCACCAGGGGGAGGAGGACCCTGCTACCTCTTGAGCACTGTGTTGGATTTCCCTAAAGAGGAGAGGATGATGCAGCAAAGTAGCGTAAGTATTTCCCTTAGTTTTTGAGAACCAAGGTATCAATGCAGTAGGAGGCTACGCTCAAGTCCCTTGTACCTACACAAAAACAATAGCTCAATGCAACCAACGCGCTTAGGGGTTGTCAATCCCTTCACGGTCACTTACGAAAGTGAGATCTGATAGAGATGATAAATAATATTTTTGGTATTTTTGGTATAAAGATGCAAAGTGAAAAGTAAAAGCAAAGTAATAATAAAGTGATGGAGATTGATATGATGAGAAAGAGACCCGGGGGCCATAGGTTTCACTAGTGGCTTCTCTCAAGAGCATAAGTATTCTACGGTGGGTGAACAAATTACTGTTGAGCAACTGACAGAATTTAGCATAGTTATGAGAATATCTAGGTATGATCATGTATATAGGCATCACATCCGAGACAAGTAGACCGAAACGACTCTGCATCTACTACTATTACTCCACTCATCGACCGCTATCCAGCATGCATCTAGAGTATTAAGTTAAAAACAGAGTAACGCCTTAAGCAAGATGACATGATGTAGAGGGATGGTTTCATGCAATATGATAAAAAAACCATCTTGTTATCCTCGATGGCACCAATACAATACGTGCCTTGCTGCCCCTTCTATCACTGGGAAAGGACACGGCAAGATCGAACCCAAAGCTAAGCACTTCTCCCATGGCAAGAAAAACCAATCTAGTAGGCCAAACCAAACTGATAATTCGAAGAGACTTACAAAGATAACCAATCATACATAAAAGAATTCAGAGAAGATTCAAATATTATTCATAGATAGACTTGACATAAACCCACAATTCATCGGTCTCAACAAACACACCGCAAAAAGAAGATTACATTGAATAGATCTCCACAAGAGAGAGGGAGAACATTGTATTGAGATCCAAAAAGAGAGAAGAAGCCATCTAGCTACTAGCTATGGACCGTAGGTCTGAAGTAAACTATTCACACTTCATCGGAGAGGCTTGGATGATAATGTAGAAGCCCTCCGTGATCGATGCCCCCTCTGGCGGAGCCCAAGATGGGATCTCGTGGATACAGAAAGTTGCGGCGGTGGAATTAGGTTTTTGGCTCCGTCCCTGATCGTTTGGGGGTACGTAGGTATATATAGGAGGAAGGAGTACGTCGGTTGAGCTTCGAGGGGCCCACGAGACAGGGGGCGTGCCTTAGGGGGGGCGCGCCCCCCACTCTCGTGGCCACCTTGTGGCTTTCTTGACGGGGGGTCCAAGTCTCCTGGGTCTTATCTGATGAGAAAATCACGTTTCCGAAGATTTTATTCCGTTTGATATTCTGTTTCTCCGAAACACTGAAATAGGCAAAAAAACAGCAATTCTGGGTTGGGCCTCCGGTTAATAGGTTAGTCCCAAAAATAATATAAAAGTGGAAAATAAAGCCCAATATAGTCCAAAACAGTAGATAATATAGCATGGAGCAATCAAAAATTATAGATACGTTGGAGACGTATCAAGCATTCCCAAGCCTAATTCCTGCTCGTCCTCGAGTAGGTAAATGATAAAAAGAGAATTTTTGATACGGAGTGCTACTTGGCATAATTTCAATGTAAATCTTCTTAATTGTGGTATGAATATTCAGATCCAAAAGATTCAAGACAAAAGTTCATGTTGACATAAAAATAATAATACTTCAAGCATACTAACAAAGCAATTATGTCTTCTCAAAATAACATGGCCAAAGAAAGCTATCCCTACAAAATCATATAGTCTGGCTATGCTCTATCTTCACCACACAAAGTATTTAAATCATGCACAACCCCGATGACAAGCCAAGCAATTGTTTCATACTTTTGACATTTTCAAAACTTTTTCGATCTTCACGCAATACATGAGCGTGAGCCATGTATATAGCACTATATGTGGAATAGAATGGTGGTTGTGGAGAGGACAAAAAGAGGGGAAGATAGTCTCACATCAACTAGGCGTATCAATGGGCTATGGAGATGCCCATCGATAGATATCAATGTGAGTGAGTAGGGATTGCCATGCAACGGATGCACTAGAGCTATAAGTATATGAAAGCTCAACAAAAGAAACTAAGTGGGTGTGCATCCAACTCGCTTGCTCACGAAGACCTAGGGCATTTTGAGGAAGCCCATCATTGGAATATACAAGCCAAGTTCTATAATGAAAAATTCCCACTAGTATATGAAAGTGACAACATGGGAGACTCTCTATCATGAAGATCATGGTGCTACTTTGAAGCACAAGTGTGGTAAGAGGATAGTAACATTGCCCCTTCTCTCTTTTTCTCTCATTTTTTTTGTTTGGGCCTTTTTTATGGCCTTTTTTTCGTCCGGAGTCTCATCCCGACTTGTGGGGGAATCATAGTCTCCATCATCCTTTCCTCACTTGGGACAATGCTCTAAAAATGATGATCATCACACTTTTTATTTTCCTTACAACTCAAAAATTACAACTCAATTCTTATAACAAAATATGACTCTATATGAATGCCCCCGGCGGTGTACCGGGATATGCAATGAATCAAGAGCGACATGTATGAAAGAATTATGAACGGTGGCTTTGCCACAAATACGATGTCAACTACATGATCATGCTAGCAATATGACAATGATGGAGCGTGTCATAATAAACGGAACGGTGGAAAGTTGCATGGCAATATATCTCAGAATGGCTATGGAAATGCCATGATAGGTAGATATGGTGGCTGTTTTGAGGAAGGTATATGGTGGGTGTATGATACCGGCGAAAGGTGCACGGTATTAGAGAGGCTAGCAATGGTGGAAGGAAGGAAAGTGCGTATAATCCATGGACTCAACATTAGTCAGAAAGAACTCATATACTTATTTCAAAAATCTAGAAGTTATCAAAGCAAAGTATTACGCGCATGCTCCTAGGGGGATAGATTGGTAGGAAAAGACCATCGCTCGTCCCCGACCGCCACTCATAAGGAAGACAATCAATAAATAAATCATGCTCCGACTTCATCACATAACGGTTCACCATACGTGCATGCTACGGGAATCACAAACTTTAACACAAGTATTTCTCAATTTCACAACTACTCAACTAGCATGACTCTAATATCACCATCTTCATATCTCAAAACAATTATCAAGCATCAATCTTTTCTTAGTATTCAACGCACTCAAAAGAAAGTTCTACAAATCTTGAATACCAAGCATATTATTATTAAGCAAATTTCCATGCTATTAAAGACTCTCAAAATAATCTAAGTGAAGCATGAGAGATCAATAGTTTCTATAAAAAAATCCACCACCGTGCTCTAAATGATATAAGTGAAGCACTAGAGCAAAACTATAAAGCTCAAAAGATATAAGTGAAGCACATAGAGCAAAACTATAAAGCTCAAAAGATATAAGTGAAGCACATAGAGTATTCTATCAAATTCCAAATCATGTATGGCTCTCTAAAAAGGTGTGTACAGCAAGGATGATTGTGGTAGACTAACAAGCAAAGACTCAAATCATAAAAGACGCTCCAAGCAAAACACATATCATGTGGTGAATAAAAATATAGCTCCAAGTAAAGTTACCGATGGAAGTAGACGAAAGAGGGGATGCCTTTCGGGGCATCCCCAAGCTTTGACTTTTTGGTGTCCTTGGATTATCTTGGGGGTTCCATGGGCATCCCCAAGCTTAGGCTCTTGCCACTCCTTGTTTCATAATCCATCAAATCTTTACCCAAAACTTGAAAACTTCACAACACAAAACTTAAAGTAGAAAATCTCGTGAGCTCCGTTAGCGAAAGAAAACAAAAGACCAATTCAAGGTACTGTAATGATCTCATTCTTTATTTATATTGGTTTTATACCTACTTTATTTCAACTTCTCTATGGATTATAAACTATTTTACTAGCCATAGATTCATCAAAATAAGCAAACAACACACGAAAAACAGAATCTGTCAAAAAAAGAACAGTCTGTAGTAATCTGTAGCAAGCGCAATATCTGGAACCCCAAAAATTCTAAAATAAATTTCTGGGCGTGTGTAATTTATCTATTAATCATCTTAAAAAATAATTAACTAAATAGCACTTTCCAAATAAAAATTACAGCAGTTCTCGTGAGCGCTAAAGTTTCTGTTTTTTACAGCAAGTTCAACAAGACTTTCCGCAAGTCTTCCCAACGGTTCTACTTGGCACAAACACTAATTAAACACAAAAAACATAACCAAAACAGAGGCTAGATAAATTATTTATTACTAAACAGGAGAAAAAAGCAAGGAATAAAAGTAAAATTGGGTTGCCTCCCAACAAGCGCTATCGTTTAACGCCCCTAGCTAGGCATAATATTTCAATGATGCTCACATGAAAGACAAGAATTGAAGCACAAAGAGAGCATCATAAAACACATGATAAACACATCTAAGTCTAACATACTTCCTATGCATAGGCATCTTATAGGCAAACAAATTATCATCGCAAGCAAAAACTAGCATATGCAAGGAAGTGGAAAGAAACCATAGCAATCTTAACATAACGAGAGGTAATTTAGTAACATGAAAATTTATACCACCATACTTTCCTCTCTCATAATAATTATATGTAGGATCATAAGCAAATTCAACAAAATAGCTATCACATAAAATATTTTCAACACGATCCACATGCATGCAAAGTTGACACTCTTCCAAAATAGTGGGATTAACATTAACTAAAGTCATGACCTCTCCAAACCCACTTTTATCAAAAACTTCATAAGATTGAACATTATCCAAATATGTGGGATCTAAAGTTGACACTCTTCCAAACCCACTTTCAATAATATTGCAAACACTATTATCAATCTCATATTCATCATGGGGCTTAAATAAATTTTCAAGATCAAAAGAAGAATCACCCCAATCATGATCATTGCAACAAATAGTAGTCATAGCAAAACTAGCATCCCCAAGCTTAGGGTTTTGCATATCATTAACACAATTGACATTAAGATAATTTATAATAACATCATTGCAATCATGCTTTCCATCGAAGGAACTATCAAGTATGGGTGCAATAGCAACGATCTCATGTTTAACATAAGGAACTATAGCAAATTAATCTTCATAAATATTTGCATCACGGCCACAAGAATAGCAAGCATCATGTTCATCAAGGGATATTTCAATCAAATCATCGGAATCATAATTATCTATAGATTCATGCATATCATTATTTTCTTCCGAAGCAACGGTCATTCTTTCAATAAATTCTTGGACATAGACATTATGAGCAAAGTTTTCATTGCAATATTTAAGTATGATGGAATTTTCAGATTTATTGAGAGTAAAATCATACTTTTCAATTAAAGAAGAAACTTCATGAGCACCCTTAAAAACGACAAATTCTTCAATTTGTTCGATATCATAGTAACTATAAACAACCTTTGCATAAGAAGATAAGATTTCATTATCATTGAACTCACATAGGTAGGGAAGGTGTTTTTTAGGGTTCTTAGAGCAACAAGTAAAATCACAAATTTCACAAAGATTCCAAGCATAGCATAGCAAACTATTTATATGATACCATAAGAACTTCCCTTTTTCAGACAAACGATGACGCACAAAATGAGCATGCTCATCTAAAGATTTCCCATCAATTAAGTGTTGGAAATATGCCCTAGAGGCAATGATAAATTAGTTATTATTATATCATATTTCATTGTTCATGATAATCGTTTATTATCCATGTTAGAATTGTATTGATAGGAAACTCAGATACATGTGTGGATACATAGACAACACCATGTCCCTAGTAAGCCTCTAGTTGACTAGCTCGTTGATCAATAGATGGTTACGGTTTCCTGACCATGGACATTGGATGTCGTTGATAACCGGATCAAATCATTAGGAGAATGATGTGATGGACAAGACCCAATCCTAAGCCTAGCACAAAGATCGTGTAGTTCGTATGCTAAAGCTTTTCTAATGTCAAGTGTCATTTCCTTAGACCATGAGATTGTGCAACTCCCGGATACCGTAGGAGTGCTTTGGGTGTGCCAAACGTCACAACGTAACTGGGTGGCTATAAAGGTACACTACAGGTATCTCCGAAAGTGTCTGTTGAGTTGGCACGAATCGAGACTGGGATTTGTCACTCCGTGTGAACGGAGAGGTATCTCTGGGCCCACTCGGTAGGACATCATCATAATGTGCACAATGTGATCAAGGAGTTGATCACGGGATGATGTGTTACAGAACGAGTAAAGAGACTTTCCGGTAACGAGATTGAACAAGGTATCGGATATCGACGATCGAATCTCGGGCAAGTACAATACCGCTAGACAAAGGGAATTGAATACGGGATTGATTGAATCCTCGACATCGTGGTTCATCCGATGAGATCATCTTGGAACATGTGGGAGCCAACATGGGTATCCAGATCCCGCTGTTGGTTATTGGCCGGAGAGGTGTCTCGGTCATGTCCGCATGGTTCCCAAACCCGTAGGGTCTACACACTTAAGGTTCGATGACGCTAGGGTTATAGGGAAAAGATATACGTGGTTACCGAATGTTGTTTGAAGTCCTGGATGAGATCCCGGACATCACGAGGAGTTCCGGAATGGTCCGGAGGTAAAGATTTATATATGGGAAGTCCTGTTTTGGTCACCGGAAAAGTTTCAGGTGCTATCGGTAACGTACCGGGACCACCGGGAGGGTCCCGGGGGTCCACCAGGTGGGGCTACCTGCCCCAGAGGGCTGCGTGGGCCAAGTGTGAGAGGGGACCAGCCCCAGGTGGGCTGGTGCGCCCCCCCCCCCCCATGGCCCAAGGCGAAGAGAGAAGGGAAAAGGGGGAAACCCTAGGCTCAGATGGGCCTAAGGCCCACCTAGTGGTGCGCCCCCCCTCTCTCCCCCTTTGGCCGCCCCCCTAGATGGGATCTAGGGCTGGCCGCCACCCCTAGGGGTGGAAACCTAGGTGGGGGCGCAGCCCCTCCCTTTCCCCTATATATAGTGGGGTTTTGGGCTGCCATACACACGAGAACATCTCCATCTTGGCGCAGCCCTACCCCTCTCCCTCCTCGTCTCTTGCGGTGCTTAGCGAAGCCCTGCTGGAGTACCACGCTCCTCCACCACCACCACGCCGTCGTGCTGCTGCTGGACGGAGTCTTCCCCAACCTCTCCTTCTCCCCTTGCTGGATCAAGGCGTAGGAGACGTCACTGGGCTGTACGTGTGTTGAACGCGGAGGTGTCGTCCGTTCGGCACTAGGATCATCGGTGATTTGGATCACGACGAGTATGACTCCATCAACCCCGTTCACTTGAACGCTTCCGCTTAGCGATCTACAAGGGTATGTAGATGCACTCTCCTTCCCTCATTGCTAGACTTCTCCATAGATTGATCTTGGTGATGCGTAGAAAATTTTGAATTTCTGCTACGTTCCCCATCAGTGGCATCGGAGCTAGGTCTATGCGTAGTTTCTATGCACGAGTAGAACACAAAGCAGTTGTGGGCGTCGATATTGTCAATTTACTTGCCGTTACTAGTCTTATCTTGATTCGGCGGCATCGTGGGATGAAGCGGCCCGGACCGACCTTACACGTACTCTTATGTGAGACTGGTTCCACCGACTGACATGCACTAGTTGCATAAGGTGGCTAGCGGGTGTCTGTCTCTCCCACTTTAGTCGGATCGGATTCGATGAAAAGGGTCCTTATGAAGGGTAAATAGAAATTGGCATATCACGTTGTGGTTTTCGTGTAGGTAAGAAACGTTCTTGCTAGAAACCTATAGCAGCCATGTAAAAACTTGCAACAACAATTAGAGGACGTATAACTTGTTTTTGCAGCATATGCCTTGTGATGTGATATGGCCAAAAGGATGTGATGAATGATATATGTGATGTATGAGATTGATCATGTTTCTTGTAATAGGAATCACGACTTGCATGTCGATGAGTATGACAACCGGCAGGAGCCATAGGAGTTGTCTTAATTTATTTATGACCTGCGTGTCAACATAAACGTCATGTAATTACTTTACTTTATTGCTAAAGCGTTAGCCATAGTAGTAGAAGTAATAGATGACGAGACAACTTCAAGAAGACACGATGATGGAGATCATGGTGTCATGCCGGTGACAACGATGATCATGGAGCCCCGAAGATGGAGATCAAAAGGAGAAAAATGATATTGGCCATATCATGTCACTATTTAATTGCATGTGATGTTTATCATGTTTTACATCTTATTTGCTTAGAACGACGATAGCTTAAATAAGATGATCCCTCGTAATAATTTCAAGAAAGTGTTCCCCCTAACTGTGCACCGTTGCGAAGGTTCGTTGTTTCGAAGCACCACGTGATGATCGGGTGTGATAGATTCTAACGTTCGAATACAATGGGTGTAAGCCAGATTTACACACGCAATACACTTAGGTTGACTTGACGAGCCTAGCATGTACAGACATGGCCTCGGAACATGGAAGACCGAAAGGTCGAGCATGAGTCGTATAGAAGATACGATCAACATGAAGATGTTCACCGATGTTGACTAGTCCGTCTCACGTGATGATCGGACACGGCCTAGTTGACTCGGATCATGTTTCACTTAGATGACTAGAGGGATGTCTATCTGAGTGGGAGTTCATTAAACAATTTGATTAGATGAACTCAATTATCATGAACATAGTCTAAATTGTCTTTGCAAATATGTTGTAGATAAATAGCTCATGTTGTAGCTCCCTGTTTCAATACGTTCCTAGAGAAAGATTAAGTTGAAAGATATTGTAAGCAATGATGCGGACTAGGTCCGTAGTCCGAGGAGTGTCCTCACTGCTACACAGAAGGCTTGCGTCTTTGATGCACTACTCGATGTGCAAACCCCTACAACGTCGTCTGTGGATGTTGTGAACACCTGACAGACACATCATGATGACTACTTGATAGTTTAGTGCACCATACTTTACGGCTTAGAATCGGGATTCCAATGACGTTTTGAACGCCATAAGACATATGAGATGTTCCAAGAGCTAAAATTAGGATTTCAGGCTCATGCCCGTGTTGAGAGGTGTGAGATCTCTGACGAGTTCTTTAGCCAACAAGATGGAGGAGAATAGCTCAACTGGTGAGCATGTGCTCAAAATGTCTGGGTGCTACAATCACTTAAATCAAGTGGGAGTTAAACTTCCAGATAAGATAGTGATTGATAGAGTTCTCTAGCCACTATCACTAAGCTACTAGATCTTCGTGATGAACTATGACATGCAAGGGATGGAGTTGATCCCGAAGCTGTTCGCGGTGCTTAAGACCGCAAAAGGTAGAAATCAAAAAGGAGCATCAAGTGTTGATGGTTTAACAAGACCACTGGTTTCAAGAAGGGAAAGGGCTAGAAGGGAAACTTCATGGATGGCAAACCAGTTGCCGCTCCAGTGAAGGAACCCATGGTTGAACCCAAACCCGAGACTAAGTGCTTCTATTGTAAGGGGAACGGTCACTGGTAGTGAAATTACCCCAAATGCATGGTAGATAAGAAGGCTGGCAACTTCAAAGTATATACGTGTTATTAATGTGTACCTCACTAGTACTCCTGGTAGCACCTGGGTATTGGATATCGGTTCAGTTGCTATTATTGGTGACTTGAAACAAAAGCTATGGACTAAACGGGGACTGGCTAAGGGCGAGGTGACGATGTGTGTTGGAAGTGTTTCCAAAGTTGATGAGATCACCATCGCACGCTCCATCTGCCTTCGGGATTAGTATTGAACCTAGATAAATGTTATCAGGTGTCTACGTTGAGCATGGATATGATTAGATCATGTTCATTGCAATACGGTTATTCATTTAAGTTAGAGAATAATGGTTATTCTGTTTACATGAATAATACCTTTCATGGTTATGCACCCTATGTGAATGGTTCATTGAATCTCGGTCATGGTAATACACATGTTCACGCCAAAAGATGTAGAGTTAATAATGATAGTACCACTTTCTTGTGGCACTGCCGCTTAGGTCATATTGGCGTAAGATGCATGAAGGAACTCCATATCGATGGATGTTTGGAGTCACTTGATTTTGAATTGCTTGACACATGCGAGCCATGCCTCATGGGCAGGATGACTAAGACCCCGTTTTCAGGTACAATGGAACGGGCAAGTGACTTGTTGGAAATCAAACATGCTGATGCGTGTAATCCAATGAGAATTGAAGCGTGCAGTGGATATCGCTATTTTCTCATCTTCACTGAGTAGATATAGGTATATTTACTTAATGAAGCACAAGTCTGAAATGTTTGAAAAGTTCAAGCGATTTCAGAGTGAAGTGAAGAATCATCATAACAAGAAGATCAAATTCCTATGATCTGAACAATGAGAATTTCTGAGTTATGAGTTTGGCAATCACTTAAGACATTGTGGAATTGTTTCACAGTTGAAGCCACCTGGAACACCACAAGGTAATGGTGTGTCCAGACGTCGTAATCAAACACTATGAGATATGGTGCGATCTATGATGTCTCTTATCAATCTACCGTTTTCATTTTGAGGTTATGCGTTAGAGACAACTGCATTCACTTTAGATAGGACACCATCTAAGTCCGTTGAGACGACGCCGTATGAACATTGGTTTGGCAAGAAACCAAAGTTGTCGTTTCTTAATGTTTGGGGCTGCAATGCTTAAGGCTTCAGCCGAAGAAGCTCGAACCCAAAGCGGACAAACACATCTTCATAGGATACCCAAAGGTGACATTGGGTATACCTTCTATCTCAGATCCGAGGGCAAATTGTTTGTCGCTAAGAACGGGTCCTTTCTCGAGAAGGAGTTTCTCTCGAAAGAATTGAGTGGGAGGAAGATAGAACTTGATGAGGTTGTTGAACCTTTATTTCAACCAGAAAGTGATGCAACATAGAAAGATGTTTTCTGTGGCGCCTAAGTCTGTTGAATAGGAAGTTAATGATAGTGATCATGAAGCTTCGGATCAAGTTGCTATCGAACCTCGTAGGTCGACAAGGATATGTGCTACTCCTGAGTGGTACGGTAATCCTGTCTTAGATATCATGTTGTTAGACAACAATGAACCTACGAGCTATGGAGAAGCGATGGTGGGCCCGTATTCCGACAAATGGTTAGAAGCCATGAAATCCGAGATAGGATCCATGTATCAGAACAAAGTGTGGACTTTGGTGGACTTGCCCGTTGATCGGCAAGCCATTGAGATAAATGGATCTTTAAGAAGAAGACGGACGTGGGCGGTAATGTTACCGTCTATGAAGCTCGACTTGTGGGAAAGAGTCTTTTCACAAGTTCAAGGAGTTGACTACGATGAGAATTTCTCACCCGTAGCGATGCTTAAGTCCGTTGGAATCATGTTAGCATTAGCTGTATTTTTCGATTATGAAATCTGATAGATGGATGTCAAAAACAAGTTTTCTTACCAGTTTTCGTAAGAAAAGTTGTATGTGATACAATAAAAGGTTTTGTCGATCCTAAGGATGCTAAAAGGTATGCTGGCTCCAGCAATCCTTCTATGGACTAGAGAAAGCATCTCGGAACCGGAATATATGTTTTGATGGAGTGATCAAAGCTTTTAGGTTTATACAATGTTTGCTAGAAACTTGTATTTACAAGAAAGTGAGTGGGAGCACTACAACATTTCTGATAAGTATATGTGGATGACATATTGTTGATCCGAAATAATGTAGAATTTCTAGAAAGCATAAACGGTTGTTTGAAGAGTGTTTTTCAAAGGAAGACCTGGATAAAGCTGCTTACAAATTGGGCATCAAGATCTATAGAGATAGATCAAGACGCCTGATGATACTTTCAAAGAACGCACACCTTGACATGTTTTTGAAGGAGTTCAAAATAGATCAGTCAAAGAAGGGGTTCTTACCTGAGTTGTAAGGTGTGAAGTTGAGTAAGACTCAAAGCTTGACCACAGCAGAAGAAAGAGGAAGGACGAAGGTCGTCCCCTATGCTCTTGTCATAGGCCCTATACGGTATGCCATGTTGAGTACCGCACCTGATGTGTGCCTTGCCACATGTCTTGCAAGAGGGTACAAAGGTGATCTAGGACTGGATCACCAGATAGCGGTCAAAATTGTCCTTAGAGGAATAAGGAAATGTTTCTCGGTTATGGAGGTGATAAAGAGTTGGACGTAAAGAGTTACGTCGATGCAAGCTTAACACCTATCCGGATAGCTCTGAGTAGAGATATCGGATACGTATAATGGAGCAACAATTTGGAATAGCTCCAAGTGGAACGTGGTAGCAGCATCTACGATATGACATAAAGTTTTGCGAAATACATAGGGATCTGAATATGGCAAGACCCGTTGACTACAACCTCTCTCACAAGCATAACATGATCAAACCCAGAACTCTTTGAGTGTTTATCACATAGTGATGTGAACTAGATCATTGAGTCTAGTAGACTCTTGGATGTTGGTCACATGGCGATGTGACCTGTGAATGTTAATCACATGGCGATGTGAACTAGATTATTGACTCTAGTGCAAGTGGGAGACTGTTGGAAATATGCCCTAGAGGCAATAATAAATTATTTATTATTATATCATATTTCATTGTTCATGATAATCGTTTATTATCCATGCTAGAATTGTATTGATAGGAAACTCAGATACATGTGTGGATACATAGACAACACCATGTCCCTAGTAAGCCTCTAGTTGACTAGCTCGTTGATCAATAGATGGTTACGGTTTTCTGACCATGGACATTGGATGTCGTTGATAACGGGATCACATCATTAGGCGAATGATGTGATGGACAAGACCCAATCCTAAGCCTAGCACAAAGATCGTGTAGTTCGTATGCTAAAGCTTTTCTAATGCCAAGTGTCATTTCCTTAGACCATGAGATTGTGCAACTCCCGGATACCGTAGGAGTGCTTTGGATGTGCCAAACGTCACAACATAACTAGGTGGCTATAAAGGTACACTACAGGTATCTCCGAAAGTGTCTGTTGGGTTGGCACGAATCGAGACTGGGATTTGTCACTCCGTGTAAACGGAGAGGTATCTCTGGGCCCACTCGGTAGGACATCATCATAATGTGCACAATGTGATCAAGGAGTTGATCACGGGATGATGTGTTACGGAACGAGTAAAGAGACTTGCCAGTAACGAGATTGAACAAGGTATCGGATACCGACGATCGAATCTCGGGCAAGTACAATACCGCTAGACAAAGGGAATTGAATACGGGATTGATTGAATCCTCGACATCGTGGTTCATCCGATGAGATAATCGTGGAACATGTGGGAGCCAACATGGGTATCCAGATCCCGCTGTTGGTTATTGGCCGGAGAGGTGTCTCGGTCATGTCTGCATGGTTCCCGAACCCGTAGGGTCTACACACTTAAGGTTCGATGATGCTAGGGTTATAGGGAATAGATATACGTGGTTACCGAATGTTGTTCGGAGTCCCGGATGAGATCCCGGACATCATGAGGAGTTCCGGAATGGTCCGGAGGTAAAGATTTATATATGGGAAGTCTTGTTTTGGTCACCGGAAAAGTTTCGGGTGCTATCGGTAATGTACCGGGACCACCGGGAGGGTCCCGGGGGTCCACCAGGTGGGGCTACCTGCCCCAGAGGGCTGCGTGGGCCAAGTGTGAGAGGGGACCAGCCCCAGGTGGGCTGGTGCCCCCCCCCCCCCATGGCCCAAGGCGAAGAGAGAAGGGAAAAGGGGGAAAACCTAGGCTCAGATGGGCCTAAGGCCCACCTAGTGGTGCGTCCCCCCTCTCTCCCCCTTTGGCCGCCCCCCTAGATGGGATCTAGGGCTGGCCGCCACCCCTAGGAGTGGAAACCTAGGTGGGGGCGCAGCCCCTCCCTTTCCCCTATATATAGTGGGGTTTTGGGCTGCCATACACACGAGAACATCTCCATCTTGGCGCAGCCCTACCCCTCTCCCTCCTCGTCTCTTGCGGTGCTTAGCGAAGCCCTGCTGGAGTACCACGCTCCTCCACCACCACCACGCCGTCATGCTGCTGCTGGACGGAGTCTTCCCCAACCTCTCCTTCTCCCCTTGCTGGATCAAGGCGTAGGAGACGTCACCGGGATGTACGTGTGTTGAATGCGGAGGTGCCGTCCGTTCGGCACTAGGATCATCGGTGATTTGGATCACGACGAGTACGACTCCATCAACCCCGTTCACTTGAACGCTTCCGCTTAGCGATCTACAAGGGTATGTAGATGCACTCTCCTTCCCTCGTTTCTAGACTTCTCCATAGATTGATCTTGGTGATGCGTAGAAAATTTTGAATTTCTGCTACGTTCCCCATCATTAGACTAGTTGGGGTTTCAGCACGAGCGCATAAGGATAGAAGATGATCCAAGTAGAACACTTTAAGTGGATCCATATCAATAGATTATTAGCAAGCAAATGGAAGGCACATGGTAACACAAGCAAACAAGCAAAAGAGGCAAATACAGAAAGAGAGGGAGGATAGAGAGAGAGAGGGAAAATAAAACGGCAAGGGTGAAGTGGGGAGAGGAAAACGAGAGGCAAATGGCAAATAATGTAATGCGGGAGATAGGGATTGTGATGGGTACTTGGTATGTTGACTTTTGCGTAGACTCCCCGGCAACGGCGCTAGAAATTATTCTTGCTACCTCTTGAGCACTGCGTTGGATTTCCCCGAAGACGAGAGGATGATGCAGGAAAGTAGCATAAGTATTTCCCTCAGTTTTTGAGAACCAAGGTAGCAATCCAGTAGGAGGCTACGCTCAAGTCCCTTGTACCTACACAAAAACAATAGCTCAACACAACCAACGCGCTTAGGGGTTGTCAATCCCTTCACGGTCACTTACGAAAGTGAGATCTGATAGAGATGATAAATAATATTTTTGGTATTTTTGGTATAAAGATGCAAAGTAAAAAGTAAAAGCAAAGTAATAATAAAGTGATGGAGATTAATATGATGAGAAAGAGACCCGGGGGCCATAGGTTTCACTAGTGGCTTCTCTCAAGAGCATAAGTATTCTACGGTGGGTGAACAAATTACTGTTGAGCAATTGACAGAATTTAGCATAGCTTATGAGAATATCTATGTATGATCATGTATATAGGCATCATGTCCGAGACAAGTAGACCGAAACGACTCTGCATCTACTACTATTACTCCACTCATCGACCGCTATCCAGCATGCATCTAGAGTATTAAGTTAAAAACAGAGTAACGCCTTAAGCAAGATGACATGATGTAGAGGGATAGTTTCATGCAATATGATAAAACCCCCATCTTGTTATCCTTGATGGCAACGATACAATACGTGCCTTGCTACCCCTTCTGTCACTGGGAAAGGACACGGCAAGATCGAACCCAAAGCTAAGCACTTCTTCCATGGCAAGAAAAACCAATCTAGTAGGCCAAACCAAACTGATAATTCGAAGAGACTTGCAAAGATAACCAATCATACATAAAAGAATTCAGAGAAGATTCAAATATTATTCATAGATAGACTTGATCATAAACCCACAATTCATCGGTCTCAACAAACACACCGCAAAAAAAAGATTACATCGAATAGATCTCCACAAGAGAGGGGGGAGAACATTGTATTGAGATCCAAAAAGAGAGAATAAGCCATCTAGCTACTAGCTATGGACCCGTAGGTCTAAAGTAAACTACTCACACTTCATAGGAGAGGCTTGGATGATGATGTAGAAGCCCTCCGTGATCGATGCCCCCTCCGGCGGAGCTCCGGAACAGGCCCCAAGATGGGATCTCGTGGGTACAGAAAGTTGCGGCGGTAGAATTAGGTTTGTGGCTCCGTCCCTGATCGTTTGGGGGTGCGTAGGTATATATAGGAGGAAGGAGTACGTCGGTGGAGCTTCGAGGGGCCCATGAGGCAGGGGGCGCCCCCCCCCTCGTGACCACCTCGTGGCTTTCTTGACGGGGGGTCCAAGTCTCCCGGGTCTTATCTGATGAGAAAATCACGTTTCCGAAGATTTTATTCCGTTTGGACTCTGTTTGATATTCTGTTTCTCCAAAACACTGAAATAGGCAAAAAAAATAGCAATTCTGGGCTGGGCCTCTGGTTAATAGGTTAGTCCCAAAAATAATATAAAAGTGGAAAATAAAGCCCAATATAGTCCAAAACAGTAGATAATATAGCATGGAGCAATCAAAAATTATAGATACGTTGGAGACGTATCAGACCCCAATCCCCCTCGCGCCCGTAGGAGCCAGATCTGAAGCCTTGGCCATGGCCACCACCATAGCCTTGCCCGTAGCCGCCACCTTGACCTTGCTCGAAGTCGCCGCCGCCATCTTCCCGGCCCGTCGCCCTGGCCCTCTACTCGCGCTTCGCCTGCTCCCGCAATGCCTTCTCATGCCGTCGGTCTGCCTCAGGAACCAGAGCCTCCATCGGCCGCTTGTCCGCCTGCCTGTCACCCATGGCCGTCATCGCGGCGAAGGAGAGGGTGAGAGGGGAAGGAGGAGGAAGGGGGAGAGGGATCTAGCGAAAAGGCCGAAGCGCCGCACCTCGCTGGGGAGAGCCGGAAACCCTAGTGAGGGATCACGCGAGCCCCTGCGCAGCCATATAAAAGCGCGACCTCACGGGCTCCCGGGCCCCCCACAAGGCAGGCCGGGGGAATGGGCCAGAGAAGGGCCAGGCCCAACACCGGCATCCGAGTACCCCCCAACTGCTGCAGGAGACCCCGCCATGGAGGGCATCTGGGCCACTGGGCCAACTGAGGCCGGCCCAGGCCCAACGGGCGACACCAGGCCCAGCCGACAGGGCAGGGGAGGTTCGACGCGCGTTAGTGCCAACCCTAGCGCATCTGCCATCTCCACCACCTCCGCCGCCGCCTCCACCACCGGATAAGACGAGGTGGGGAGCGTAGGCCACCCCTCTGGAGCCTCCACAGCCACGTCGGGGCCGGCCACTTGCACAGGCAAAGGAACCGCAGAGCAAGCCCCCGCGGGGCCGGAGCCGGGGACGACGGCGGCCGCCAGCACCGCACCGCAACCGCCCGCGACCAGCCACCGCCCAGAGTGAAGCGCCTGCGATGGCCTCCCCGACCAGCGCAGCCCGCCCCCGCCACCTAGACAAAATCGCCCAGCGTCGCGCCCGCCGGAGGTGGAGCAAGCCGCGGCGAGGAGGTCCCATCCTCCTCGTCGGACTCGTCCTCCGCCAAGGCCCAGAAACTGCCTCCGCGCGCCTCCCGCACTGACCCAGAGGGTCTCACTAGGGAAGGGCACACCGGAGAGCCGCAGGGACCCCGCCAGACCTGAACCCAAGCACCAGCCGTGCCGAGGTCGCCGGGGAGGGCAAGGACGCCGCCCGCGTCGTCAGGCGCCGCACCCAACCGCTCGCTGTTTTCAAAACCCATCCTCTTTTCTGTATATAACTTTTCCTATGTGTGTGTGCTCCACCTCCCTGTTGCATCTTTGCTCATGACCAGGAACGATGGGAGGACCGCCGCCGGGCTAGGGACGACAAAAAGGAGCCTCGTCGTGGCCAGAGATGATGGAAAGGACAAAAAAAATAACGAAAAAGAACCGCCGGAATCTTGTTGGACTTTGGTGGCCGAAGGTCAGCGATGCTACGGGGTGTCGGCAGTGGCGCGTGGTGTCCGACAGAGGCAACAAGGGCAGCGCCGGAATGGATGTGGCCGAGCGGGGGAGAAAGGCGATCGAGGAGGAGGAAAAAAATTACTTCACGGATGGCCGGCCGAGTATAGTTGAGCGTCGGGGCGGGCATGGAGTAAAAGTTCTACTCCTCTAAAGGATATAAGGATCGCTTAGGTGCAGTTGAAACGAGCAAAACCGATTTTTTACTCCTCTATTTTTTTTTGACGGGTCGGTCAGAGATGCTCTAACCAAGTAACCATGCACTACCATCCCATTTCTGCCGCGAAAACTCATTCCTTGCAATGACACGCTAAGTGAGAACGCATTGTAGAGGGGGTGTAGTTGGCGTGCCTTGGCGTACGAAGTAGGAGCTTTCGACTTGAAGCAACAAGTCACCCATGGAAATTCTGTAGAGATATCATTAGATATACTGCCTGCCCAAACTAATCATCGTTCAGGCACATGGCGCCACAGAAGGTTATTCCCTTGGTGCATATTACATCCTCTGTCAGTTATCGGATAATTGCCCTCCCATCCGCTGAAACTCGTTCAGACACGTACAGATGATAGATTCATGGCATGTTACGCTGGACGCCAATCACGAACGATTGAACGGCCTCGGCGACATCTATTTTCTTCCCCTTTTTTCTGCATTGACTTGGCCGTTTAGCCGCGTCTGAATCAGTTGATAACTGAGGCGGTTGTAATGAGATGGTAGTTAGCACATGCCTGCGCACATAGAAAACAGGTTGGCATGCACCCAAGACTACGTAACCGGACGGCATATGTATAAATACAGGCATTGCCAGGGCATATTCACATCATCCGTCCATTCCCTCGACATAGATTGCTAGTACTGAAACATTCTTGTCCGTAATTGGAGCTTAGTTCGATCGTGCAATTGGTTAAGGTCCATGGCGGTCAGGTCTTTGCTGCTCCCTCTGGCCCTGCTGGCTCTCGCAGCTAGCTCGGCAGCCGTGGCTCAGCTGGAGATCGGCTTCTACACCAAGACATGCCCGGACGCCGAGAAGATCGTCCGCGACGAGATGGCCAAGATCATCGCCGCCGCGCCCAGCCTCGCCGGCCCGCTTCTCCGCCTCCATTTCCACGACTGCTTCGTCAGGGTACGTAACTGGCCTAGCCTGTTCTGCTGCTATTGATCATGAAATGTATACTTACATGCAACGCAAGTTAAATTGCAGGGTTGTGACGCCTCTGTCCTGCTCGAATCCACCGACGGCAACGTGGCGGAGAAGGACGCCAAGCCCAACAAAAGCCTGCGAGGATTCGGCTCCGTGGAGCGGGTGAAGGCCAAGCTCGAGGCCGCGTGCCCGGGTATCGTCTCCTGCGCCGACGTGCTCACCCTCATGTCCCGTGACGCTGTCGTGCTGGCTAAGGGCCCCTTCTGGCCGGTGGTCCTAGGCAGGCGAGACGGCAGGGTGTCCAGTGCCACGGAGGCCAGCAAAGATCTGCCCCCAGCCTCCGGCGACGTCCCTCTGCTCGCCAAGATCTTCGCCTCCAAGGGCCTCGACCTCAAGGACCTCGTCGTCCTCTCCGGCGCCCACACGCTCGGCACGGCGCACTGCTCGTCTTTTGCCGACCGGCTCTACAACAACACCGGCGAGAATGCCCTCGTCGACCAGTCTCTGGACAGCAAGTACGCCGACAAGCTGAGGCTCAAGTGCAAGAGCGTTAATGACCGCACTATGCTGTCTGAGATGGACCCCGGTAGCTTCAAGACCTTCGACACCAGTTACTACCGCCACGTCGCCAAGCGGAGGGGCCTCTTCCGCTCCGACGCGGCGCTCCTCTTCGACAACACCACCAGGGACTACGTCCAGCGCATCGCCACCGGCAAATTCGACGGCGAGTTCTTTAAGGACTTCAGCGCGTCCATGATCAAGATGGGCGACATCGGCGTGCTCACCGGAGCCGAGGGAGAGATCAGGAAGAAGTGCTACGCCCCCAACTAGCGTCCGCTAATTCTTAGTTGTTGTAAGTAAATGCACGAGATGGTGCATGCATCATCTGATATTATCGACTGTAGTGTGATGGATGTATTATTGTGAGTGGTATATAAAATAAATTATTTCTTCACCAAAGTCGATGGGTGCAGGCGTGCAGCTACATGCATGCTACGTAAATTAGCACGTAAATGCCTGTAATGGCCGTAGTGTTGAAGTGTCTTATTGTCTGACGGGATGTGGAGTTCCCGGAGGAAACATAATCCTGGAACTACAGGTTCCGGTTGCCTGATTGTTCGAGAACTTAGCTCTATGTGAATATTGAGTTTGCTAATTAACCATATTATTATTATTTTGATAAATGGTGTTTTTATTTGACTCATAATGTAGTATCAAGGGATACAATCATAATGAATACACATTCGGTCTCTGCATAATTAAGATGCACACAATCAACACGACACATACAATATGATCATGCCGGTAAAAAACAAAGTCATACAAGATCAAAACTATGCCTAGACGAAGAGAAAAATAAAATAAAAACAACAATTGACGAAATATAGCAGTGACCATCAGCGATAAAAACCACGTTAGCTCGATAAAAACCACGTTTCAGCGATAAGACGTCAGATATTTTTATTACCTAGAAATCTCTTCATCAGCTGGGTGGCAGATGTGGTACTAGCACGACAGTCTAAGTGGTGGAGCTAAGCCGGTAGGCAGTCAGGAAGAGTTGTCTGCCTTCGGTGGGGTGGCGTACAGGTATTGCAGTAATAAAAATTCTAAAACCTTTTTCCACCGAAGTGGCGTACAGGTATTGCAGTAATTAAAATTCTAAAACCTTTTTCCGGATGTGCTTTGGTTGGTATATCCGGAAAAAAGTTTTTATAACTTTTAATGGCACATTTTCTTATCAAGGATATAGCATAGCCAAACCAAAATCTAATCCTTATCAAAAAGCGAATGAAACCCCGCCCACCTGAAAAAGGGAATAATCCAAATTTAATTTCTAAGCACTAGTTTTTCTCTCGTAGCCTATGCATGCTGCTGTTGAATTGATCTTTATTCTATGCATGAGACTAAAATTAGGGCATCTCCAAGGGCAACCATCAAAAAACGCCTCGCATCCGTTCGCGGACACGGATGCGTGAGGTCGACATCCAACCGTAGCCACATACATCTGGCCTTTCGGAGTTTTTTTCTAGTCCGCACGATCAAATAGCCGCATGCAAATGGCACAGAAGTTCAAATAGCCGCACGCAAAGGGCACAGAAGTTCACATAGCCGCATGCAGCACTAGTTCAAATTTTAAAAAGTTCAAATACTTTACATCCCAACATTGTAATCCCCTTTCACCGCCCACTGATACTCAATCAGATCTTCCTTGAGCTACTCGTGAGTTAGTCGATGCAAAATTTATTGATGCATTTGAATAAACTCCTCAAATGTGGTCAGATTCTGGTCCAGAAGTTGGATAGAATCACCCATGTTCTCAAATTCCAGAGTTGCGGCAGCATCGCCACCCTCATCCTCGACGATCATGTTGCGCATCTGAAAACGCTAGTGAAAATGATCGGCGATTAGTGGATCAGGGGCAACCTAGTCGGCCATCAGTGTCAAATGCCCGCGCGCCCTATTGCGGTTGAGCACTCGATGACCCTTAATCGAGCCCTTTATGATCCTTCGCACGCTCCGCGTTTTCAAGGATCGCTTGCATCATCGCAGTCTCATCGGAGTACTCCTCGTCCGATGAGCCGTCGGAGGACTCAACATACTGCTCGTATATGTACTCCAAATCGAAATCCATTGCTGCAAACAAGAAGGACAACTATTTTCAGCTCTGGCGATTCATCGAACAGTTGTCGGGCATGGTAGAGGATGGTACCTGGCGGGCGGTCGGAGGACAGGGGGTTGAACGGAGACGGAGGAGAAGCAGCAGGGAGCCCTACTGGATCGCCGGAGGTGAGGAAGACGCAGATTTCCAGTAGGGTGTGGCGTTGTGGCCAGGGTGATGGAACGACGGCGATGGCAAGAGAGAAAGAAGGAAGGAGAGAAAATGGGAAGGATGGAGTCACAGTGTCAGGCCGGGAAGGGTTTTTGGGTGGGCCTGGGGTGTCGGATTCGTATGTTTCGCATGTCGGGACTCCCACCAAGCTCCCACACTTTTGTCTTTATTTTGCGGAAGAAATTGCATCCAGACCATCCCACGGACCGATATAGATCAGCTTTGGATGGCTCTTGATGTGTCCTTAGTCTAAGGCATATGGTCTCTGTCCGTCGTTAAACAACGCCAGCACTAGGCTATGGGGTTACCGGATAAGATCTAAAAGAATCTGGGTTAATGAGATCCCAAGGCAAGGAAACCCTAATGAAACGACGCTTAGCGAACACGGCCCGGGAAACCCGCCTTACCGGAGCACGACCACAAGAAATTAAGCGTCAAACGATCGAGATGTCGCGGTGGCTTAGCAACGGTGCAAAGTAGTTGTAGTCCGTGAAGGTGCATGACCGAAACGAACAAATTGAATTGTTCGTCGATCGATTGTCCGACTTACCGGCCGTCCTCATCACCCCTTATCATTAGCCGTTGGCCGCAGCAACATGCATGCATGAGTCGGCCAGATTAGGTTTAGCTAGCTAATAAGCCCACATGCATATTTGACTTGCATGCTATTGGATATACAAGATCCAATAATTTGCGTGCACTCCGATTCAATGAGTAAGGCTCGCTTGCACATTTTTTTTCCACAAATGAATGAATATATGACGTTTGAGAGCCGGAGAAAATAAAAGTTAACATTTTATGAGTAAAAATTGGCAATAAACTTATTGGCTAATGACAAGGGGGAAGTTTGTCAAAGATATCAACACGGGGATCTAGTTTGAAATGTATCGACACGAGAAACACAATGATTGAAACAATTCATAATTTGAACGTTCGGTTCAAAAGATATTTCAATTAAAACTTGGATCTCTAAAGAAACCATGTAACTAGCTTCCTCCCACCACCACCACTCCCCGCCCCAAAAATGATACACCTATGGAAGCTTTATATCTAAACCTACATAATTCCCTTCCTTACTAACTAAACTGCCCCCCCCCCCCACCCCACCCCATCCCCTCCGGAAAAAAATTATATGAGACCAGATCTCACGGTTAGCAGGTGAGACCCGTCCTGATGGATGATACGTGGCATTCACAAATCACAAAGCATCTCCCACCCCCAGATGCTTTGTGATTTGTGAATGTCGCGTGTCATTCATCAGGATGGGTCTCGCGTGAGACCTGGTCTCATAGAATCCCCCCCCCCCTGAATTTTAGGATGGACCCGTGCTCCCAACTAATACCAATAAAAACCTGCCAACTCATTACGTAAGCATTCTTTTCGTATGTCGCTACGTAGGTGTACCAAAATCTCCCAAGGCTCTCTGGTGCTGACAAGTGGCGCACATGCATAGCAACACGTGTTGCCACCAGAGATACTTGGGAGTAAGGCCATCTCTCACGACATCCCTCGATGGACACCCCCTACTTTCACGGACACCACTGCTTGTCTGCCGCGAGAGGGGGTATCTAGCAGTGTCCCCCCCCCCACACACACACACACAAAATTCCTACTTGTGTGCCCCCTCTTTTTTTTCTAACTCAAATTTCATCAATTTGCAATAGTCAACAACAATTTCCAAATAATTTGGTAAGTTGTGTGTGACAAACAATTCAAATAAAGTTTATAGTTTTGATTCAACAATTTGCAACAATAAACAACATAAATCAATGCTCATCACCATTTGCAAAGCACACATAGATGTTGCTATGCATACCGCAAAACCACATCACCGCATCGTCATCCAAGTTGGCGATGTTGACGAGCAGGTCCTTGGACTCCTCAGAGAACATCTCAACTCTCAAGTGCAAGCATCTTCTCCTTGGTTTCAACATTCTTTGCTTGTATCTCCATGAATCCTTTGAACCTCTCATCCTTCTTTTCTTCCTTGGGTTCATCTCTTTTGGCACTTGCCACCTCTTTTTGGCTATGATGTCCTCCACTTATCTGACATTTGGATCGCCACCCTATTGTGCTTTACCATCTCATTCTCCCACTTCCTCCCCTCGACCTTGGCACACAAGTTGCCGGTGTAACCCCCCCCCCCCCCCCCCCCCCCCCCCCCCCCCCCCATGCATGACTCGGCCAGCTTAGGTTTAGCTAGCTAATAAGCCCACATGCATATTTGACTTGCATGCTATTGGATATACAAGATCCAATAATTTGCGTGCACTCCGATTCAATGAGTAAGGCTCACTTGCACATTTTTTTTTCACAAATGAATGAATATATGACGTTTGAGAGCCGGAGAAAATAAAAGTTAACATTTTGTGAGTAAAAATTGGCAATAAACTTATTGGCTAATGACAAGGGGGAAGTTTGTCGAAGATATCAACACAGGGATCTAGTTTGAAATGTATCGACACGAGGAACACAATGATTGAAACAATTCATAATTTGAACGTTCGGTTCAAAATATATTTCAATTAAAACTTGGATCTCTAAAGAAACCATGTAACTAGCTTCCTCCCACCACCACCACTCCCCACCCCAAAAATGATACACCTACGAAAGCTTTATACGTAAACCTACATAATTCCCTTCCTTACTAACTAAACTGCACCCCCCCCCCCCCCCCCCCCCGAAAAAAAAATTATATGAGACCAGGTCTCACGGTTAGCAGGTGAGACCCGTCCTGATGGATGACACGTGGCATTCACAAATCACAAAGCATCTCCCACCCCCAGATGCTTTGTGATTTGTGAATGCCGCGTGTCATTCATCAGGCATGGGCCTCGTTTTAGGATGGACCCGTGCTCCCAACTAATACCAATAAAAACCTGCCAACTCATTACGTAAGCATTCTTTTCGTATGTCGCTACGTAGGTGTACCAAAATCTCCCAAGGCTCTCTGGTGCTGACAAGTGGCGCACATGCATTGCAACACGTGTTGCCACCAGAGATACTTGGGAGTAAGGCCATCTCTCACGACATCCCTCGATGGACACCCCCTACTTTCACGGACACCACTGCTTGTCTGCCGCGAGAGGGGGTATCTAGCAGTGTCCCCCCCCCCACACACACACACACAAAATTCCTACTTGTGTGCCCCCTCTTTTTTTTCTAACTCAAATTTCATCAATTTGCAATAGTCAACAACAATTTCCAAATAATTTGGTAAGTTGTGTGTGACAAACAATTCAAATAAAGTTTATAGTTTTGATTCAACAATTTGCAACAATAAACAACATAAATCAATGCTCATCACCATTTGCAAAGCACACATAGATGTTGCTATGCATACCGCAAAACCACATCACCGCATCGTCATCCAAGTTGGCGATGTTGACGAGCAGGTCCTTGGACTCCTCAGAGAACATCTCAACTCTCAAGTGCAAGCATCTTCTCCTTGGTTTCAACATTCTTTGCTTGTATCTCCATGAATCCTTTGAACCTCTCATCCTTCTTTTCTTCCTTGGGTTCATCTCTTTTGGCACTTGCCACCTCTTTTTGGCTATGATGTCCTCCACTTATCTGACATTTGGATCGCCACCCTATTGTGCTTTACCATCTCATTCTCCCACTTCCTCCCCTCGACCTTGGCACACAAGTTGCCGGTGTAACCCCCCCCCCCCCCCCCCTCCAACTCAAATTCCACATCCACTCATTCATCTACATCCACTTGGAAGCTTGATCCACCTTTGGCTAGGAGCGAAGCCAGGATAAAAGGTCACTGGGATCAACACGAACAAGCAACACTAAAATATCCCCTCAAAAACAAAGTAGCAATAATATATGACTATAAAATGTGTAGCTTGTGATTATGATGAGATGTGACTAAAAAATTACACATGACATTTCAATGCGATGTGACTTGAGGCCTAATCTAAATTGTGTAATCGATGTGATTAGGTTACCCACACAGACCTTCAAGCAATTATTAAAAAATCAACACGTCGAACAAACCCTAAGATAATATGAATTTTAGATCATAATAGAATAGCAATTAGATGAAGAAGTTGGATTTAGTGTCACTTACGGATGGAATCTCCAGAACGCATCTTGATTTTTTTTTATAGAGGGGGGAGTGGAGATTGCGAGCTGTCAGGCGGCGGAGGTTCAGGCGAAATCAAGAGCAACGAGTGCATCAAGCCGTGAATGAGTCAGCGAGGCAATGAGGAACGAGCAATCCTTTTCCTTTCTTTTTGTTAGGAATAAAATATCTTTAGATTTAGAGTAATTAGGAAATTAGCATATTCCTTAGAATATTCTATCTAGCAGTTAGAATATTGGCTTTGTCCATACGCTGTGTCTCTCTAACCATCGTCGTGCCTTTTGTAAACGACGCGACTATTGTAACAGACATGTACTTGCGACTGTTCAGGTCATATAAAAGCCTACAGTCATTATCAATGAAATCACTCTTTCACTTCATTTCTCTATACTCTCTTCACGTTATCAAGCACTGTTCTGACTAGAGCAAATAGGCTACAGGAGAGAACGGAGAAGAAAGGTGAGAAACTGATGATTTTCTTGCCGGATGTTGCTTGTTCCTTCGCTTTGTGGCCAGAGAGCACCGGCACTCTCGTTTCCCTCGCCGGAATTTCGCTCTCGCTGCTACTCGCCAATGGAACTCCGACGGTCGTCGGGCATTAAGCCTTCGCTGTCACGGTCGTCCGGACAGAAACGACGGCCTCCACCGCCGCCTCCGCCACTGCGGAAACCTTTGGCTACCCCGACGCCGCCTGGCGCCCGCCGCCGCCTTCGCAGCAACCGCTGGGTGCAGCGCCGCAACTACCCTGGAGCCCCTGGACCAAGTATCAGGGCCGCTGCCGCGCCGGAAACTTCCGCAGTGTCGAACGCAGAATGAGGCCTCTGCCTCCAACTTCAGCGCGGACGCCGACAACTAGTGCCGCTGCCTCCTGAATCCGCCGTTCGGCCTATGGAGTGGCTGCTGGGCGGACCCAGCGCCGGATGGCTCATCTACGACCAGAGCGCGAGTTCGACGACGAGCCCGTGCTCCGGCAGCGTGGAACTCGCGGTCGGGGCACACCTTTCGCCGGTATACTACTGCCTGCGCCATGGTTTCGAGCCGTGCCCACAGTCCCCGGCGCTCCTCAGCCTCACCAACCGCTTGGGAGAACTGCGCCCCGACGACCCTTCCGAGGGGACGAGCCAACGCTGAAGTCGCTGGTGGCCACGGACCCACGGTGCCGGCACGAAGCATGAAGGAGCGATAGGAAAATAAGGGGAGGCGGCGCTCGTACAGGCCTGAACCTTATCCACTGCTCCTCGTTCCCCTTTTGACCTGCTGGTCCAAGCGGTGCCGACACAGGCTTGTGGGCCAAAAGGCCTTACGTGCCATGCTAGTGTTAAATAAATAACATGCTGATTTAATTAGGCGATTTAGCAGTAGTCCGATATTTCTGGGAAGCTGCAGATCTGCCACTCTATCTGTACTTAGTGTGCTTTAAATTAATGTCTAGCACCTGCAGTTCGTACTATGCTTAGTTCGACAATGTATTCTATTGTACATATATATTCTATAGACCTTATGTCTATTAAAAATTGAAATATGACATGTTATATATTTGCCTTTAGCATATTATGACATGTTATTTGGTACAACAATTTTATTTTGCATTTGAAAAAATAATTTATACTTGCAATATTATCTCATTAATATGAGATAAAAAGGCCAAATAAAATATGTGATTATCTTGAATTATATTTGTGCAATCACACAGTAATGGCATCTCTACTGTATATTACAGTTTGCCTATTACTCAGAGGCATTTTTTATGCCCCCATAGTGCTCTTCCAAATATATCAAAATTCGATGATATACACATATATGGCTTACAAATTATAAGTGTTCCTCTAGAACATATTTGTTGTTTACCAAAATAAATTTTAATATCAAGTAAAATTAATCAAATGCATGATCATACATGCAGGAAATATGGCTGACATTAATAAGAAAGAATTCCAAGAACTACAAATAGATGGAAGTAACTATCTATCATGGGCCATGGATATGAAAATATTCTTAAGTGGACGTAGCCTCGGTCCTTGCATTGTCGCACCCCCTGAAAATACTCCAGAAATACCTCAAGTGGTAAAGTATGCAGCATTGCACTACATAAGGCACCATCTCCATCCTAATTTAAAAACTGAATATTTGATGGAGGAGGATCCCTTAGCTTTATGGGACTCCCTCAAGGAGAGATATGACTAACAAAGAGCAGTAATGTTGCCGGAAGCCCAAAGAGAATGGTCTCTTATAAGGTTTCAGGACTTTAAGTCCGTTGCTGCATATAATTCTGTCGTGCATATAAAATTAACTCCAAACTAAGATTTTGCAATCAACAAGTTTCAGATGCAGACTTAATAGAGAAAACTTTATGCACATTCCATCCCTCGATGAGGATATTGCAATAGCAATATCGCCAACAGAAATACACAAAGTATTCGGAGCTCATATACACATTACTTCAGGCCGAGAAGCATGATGAACTTCTCATGAAGAATCATAATGCTCACCCAACGGGTGCCATGCCTATCCCTGAAGCACATGCTAATGCTCATTCTAATAGTAAATTTGGAAACCGTAAAAGGAACTTCCAGAAATTCAAGGGAAAATGGAAAAAGAACAACGGTCAAACTAAGGGGAAAGATCATTTCAAGAAACATGATCATAATGATAGCTCTCCAACTTGTCAACGGTGTGGATGCATGAATCATCGTACTAATCAATGCCGAATTCCCAAGCACCTTGTGGATCTATACATGAAGTATGGAGAAAAATGCGAACAAGTTCATGGAAAGAAAACGCCATTCAAGATAACCCTCAAGCTGGTCCTTCTCAAAGCACTATTGAAGTATTCAAGCCGAAGGACGATATCATCCTCGATGAAGACATGCTTGTGGATTACACCCAAGATGTTTCTGGAGACCTCACTTAATCTCCGTAAATAAGTTGATGTCATTTAGCTATTTCAATACTACAAAATGTTATATACTATATAACAACAAGTAGAATAAAGTCTTTCAGACTACATATATTATATTATGTGAATCAGACATAATATTGTAATGTATTTATATTTGAATTTTTAATATAAATACCTTATATGTAATTTTATGAATATATGAATAAGATAGGATTTATTCTAAAATGCTCTCTTTCTATCTATAGAACTTTTACGGGAAAAATCCGATGGAATAAGAGTTAAGTTTAGTGGATAGTGCTACCACTAATACAATTTTAAGGGAAACAACATACTTCTAAACTCTTACAGAGAAAAAGCAATTGTTGGTTCAAGAAGAGCCACTTTCACACTCCCTATGGGTACTACTATCGTAATTCGGAATGCACTCTTGTATCCTGAATCTACTCGTACCCTTATAAGTTTCAAATATATCCGATCTAACAATTTCCATCTAAAACATTAGAGGTGGATAAGACAGAATTTTTGCTTTTAACAAAAAGCAACGGATATGAGGAACAAACTCTTGAAAAATTCCCTTTATTCTCATCCGAATTAAACTTTACATACATCAAACCCGTACCTTACGTTGCGTATAAAATAATTTTTCAAAGTCTTGATAAATTCAAGACTTGACATGATCACCTTGGTGACCCCAAAATTGGGATGATATGAAAGATTAATGAACATTTTGTTGGTCACAATTAAAAGCTGCAAAAATTCTCAAGTAGATTTTATGTGCACCACATATGCCATGAGAAAATTGATTTTTAGGACACTCATCTTAAAATTCAGAAAGTGGCCACTTAAATTTCTTGAACACATCGAAGAATATATATGTGGACTACTCAACCATTTCTGGGACATTTATTCATGGTATCAATAGACATCTAAAAAATGATCTTATGTGAGTCTCTAACCTCCACAAAATCATGAGTTCCTAAATTAATTGCTCAAATTATCAAATTAAGAGCAAATTACCCTACCATATGGATTATACCCATTTGAATGATGTTTTCACGAGCATGTATGATTTTTACTAAGTACCTCATGTACATACCCAAAATGGTGCAGCTAAATTCTTTATCAAAAGAATAAAACTAATAATGTGACCAGTTCTACAGAATTTTAATATGCCAACATCTTGTTGGAAACATGCGGTCTTACACACCGCAGATCTATTCTAGATCATAGCAACTGCATATCATATTGCTTCCCCTTGCAGTAAGTACGTGGAAATCAAACAAGTATTTCTCATCTGCAATAATTCGATTATATACCGATATCACCACTCCATCGTACATGGGCCCTCACATAAATTTGGGATCCATGTGAGGTATAACTATTTATTTATCCATCAATCATAAATATTTTAAACTCCCATCAAGAGAATTAGTTATTGCCCTTACGCTGATTACATTTAAAATAAGGACATTTTCGGCATTAGGGGGAGATTCGTACCACAAATAATGCCAAGAAATTAGAAATGTCATAGACATTCAGTCCTCATATTCACGTACTTCAAAATGTGAACCTAAAGTTCAATCATATATATTTGCAACAGTTTGCAAATCTGCCAAATACATTTACTTATGACAAAGACGTCATCAAATCACATTATGCATGCAAGCAATGTGCCATACAAAGTGGAAGTACCTCATACAACCACTATTCTCCCCAAATGAGAGCTAAAGGGGGAGAAACATGGTCACATGAGAAATGACTTCTCATATGCATCCGCGGAAAAAAGAGGAAATTATATCCTCAACTAGTAAATGTAGTTCGACCTCAAGTTGAATAACACATAACGGATGCTCATCATCCAAACCCAACATAAATGTGCACACAAGTTGAATTGTTGGGACATCGAAACACCTTGACTCCATTCTTATGGGAAATCACGAGGAGTTAAAAGATGTAAATATTATTTCCACAAATTCTATTGATTCAACAAAATCATATAACATAAGACTACATATGTCGACATATATTTGTTCTTAAATTGCTAAAACCTTTAGGGCCCCGAACCAAAGTCCATGGCAGAATGCCTAATGCATTCATATATTGGTTCAACTAGAAGGAAGCAATTAAATAAGAATAGCACTCGCTTAACAAAAGAGATGTATTTATCACTGTAATACATTCTCCTCATAATTATCTTCCTTTTCGGAAGACAAATGAATTTTATTTCATAACAAAAACAATGAAGTGATGAAAAGCGATGCTTGTAGCATAAGGGTTCATGCAGAGACCTGACATCAATTATGATGTAACGTACCCTCTTGGTATAGGTGGAATTACGTTTCGATATTAAAATTATTGGCAGTTACAAATAAACCATCCATGCAGTTAATAGACTCGGTGATTACATACTCATATGGATCACCCAATTTAGACATCTATATATAAGTCCATTAAAGGCTTGAAAGTCTGAACTTATGAACAAATCGCAACATATATTGTGTAAAACATCAAAAGTCACTCCATGACTAAAAATAGTCGAAATATTGTGTGGTAAAATCGACTACGAGAGTTCCTTCTTTAAAAAGATTACTCACATAATGATTGCTTGAAGACATGTAGTTATTAACAAAATCCTCGCTGGATTCTACATGACCTATGTATATACCAGTGATTTTCATCCTCAAAGTATATACCATATATGAAAGGTGCTCGCAATCGTATCAAGACGGAAAGTTGGATGAAACCAAATATTATTCAAGTTCATAACTTGAACTTATTGCCTCAGGAATACTCATCTATCAGCCCTCTTATATTCAGAAAATTTTAGAAAAACTCAACATGGATAAATCATATCCATCCAAAACACCCATGGTCGCCCGATCCCTTGATATGAATAAGGATCCTTTTAGACCTAGGGATGGCAACGAGGAGGTATTGGGACTTGAGTTTCCATACCTCAGTGCCATAGGAGCACTAATGTAACTTGCAAACTCTACTAGACCAGACATTGCCTTTGCGGTGGAACAAACAGGGTTTGTATTTTTACATGGTGGAACTGCTATTTCATGGAAGTCAACAAAACAGACATTGGTAGCAACTTCCACTAATCACTCTGAAATAATTGCATTATTTGAAGCCTCGCGAGAATGTGTATGGCTTCGCAGAGTGATAAATCATATTCAGACATCATGTGGAATCGAATCATTAGAATTACCTACCATTATCTATGAAGATAATGCCGCATGTGTTACCCAAATGCATATGGGATATATTAAAAGTAATATCACAAAACATATCTCCCCAAAACTATTTTTCATCATCAATTACAGAAAGATGGAAAAGTTAATCTTTTGCAAATAAAATCTTGTGACAATCTTGCTGATTTGTTCACTAAGTGTTTACCAGCAACATCATTTCAAAAGTGTATTCATGGGATTGGTATGAGACGACTACGAAATTTGCAAAGCCCAGGGGAAGAAAACTCCTAGAACTAAAACTTATTTATTATCATCCCCTGATGATAAATATATTTTTCCTTATGAGTTTTTCCAACGGATTTTCTCATACAGGTTTGAATGATATAATAAATTATCCTGATAGTATATATTCGAATTCTATTTGATTTCTTTATATTTTTCACAGGATTTTTTGGAAAACATAGACAATATAAGATCAAGGATTCTCGAAGTTACAAGATCAAGACAATCAAGAAAATGCAAGATTTTTCAGCACTCAAGACAATGAAGATTATTGACAGCGTTGTCCAAGGGGGAGTGTTAGGAATAAAATATCTTTAGATTTAGAGTAATTAGGAAATTAGCATATTCCTTAGAATATTCTATCTAGCAGTTAGAATATTGGCTCTGTCCATACGCTGTGTCTCTCTAACCATCGTCGTGCCTTTTGTAAACGACGCGACTATTGTAACAGACATGTACTTGCGACTGTTCAGGTCATATAAAAGCCTACAGTCATTATCAATGAAATCACTCTTTCATTTCATTTCTCTATACTCTCTTCACTTTTGATCAACACAAGCGATCCTTTTCCTAGGATCGAATTGGTCCATTCCTTTTTTTGAGGCGCTGGACTCATGGGATCGATCCACATCGGACGGGGATTGCCTGCTCCCGTCCCGTGCTCCCATCCATACTCCCGAAACGTTAAATTTGCATCGAACGGCTGGCCACAATTTTCCTTCCTCACGTCCCTTTTCTGGCCCCAAAAGGGGGGAAACGACCACGTATTCCGTATTTTACTCTCCCGCAGGTAATACTCACGATTGATTCTGGACGGAAAAGGCCCGCAAAAACAAATCTGGAGGGAATATGTCCGCCAATCTCACTTCTGCGCGCCAAAAAGGACGCCCATCCCATAAAACAGAGGTATCTTAAATCACAGGCAGAAGAAAATTTGCAATCGCAGCTGATCGCCATGAATTAATTTCTGGGAGAACGTTAATTGTGCAAACATCAAGCGGACTGGGGCTCTATTATCCCCTATGTCTTCTTCTTCGAGCACTGACTATGGGAACCATCAACAAGACAATGGATCTGAAGGATCAAAAGTAAGAAATCTGACTCATATTCCTCTTGATCTCTTTTCGTTGTTCCCGCCCTTCTTGTTGAATTGGTTGTTTTTCCCTGCTGACAAACAAATCAACCGATCATGATTGTATAAGATCTATTCAAATCCAATTGAAACTACTGTACAATCATCTAGACACACTGGGAATAGCTGTTTTGCACAACTTAGTTTGTTAGGTGATTCATGTAATTTTGGCTATACATATACAAGAATCTGGTAGTTATTCACGGCGTACTACATGTAAAAAAAACAGATGTCTAATTGTTCTTTATCCATAATCTATATTAGTCTAAAAAAATACATTATGTCCATTTCCAATAGATTTACATTCAGACTGTTGTAGAATAATTTAGTTTGCATTTAGTATTCCAGTAGTGCAGCCTTCTAGACAGGACATGTCATATGATTATGAGGATTAAAGAGTTACAGTACAATTTTGGAACATCAATCTGGTTGAGAACCTTGTTTCATATATCTAACTTTCAAGCATATGCATATGAACTAATGTGAATACTGATTCATATAGGATGTGCATGAAACTGCTCCTAGCAATGCAACAGATTACATTAATGAAAGGGTACCAAAGCTTGGCATGCAATTTTTATCTGAAGAGGAAGCTTACTCCTTTTATAACAATTATGCAAAAGCCATTGATTTTAGCATCCGAAGATAAGAGAGAGTATTTTTTTAGTTTTGGTTATATTACTTTTGGATCACTAAGATACTTATTTTAATTGACAGGATTCCGCGCAGAAGATAAGAGAGAGGATTCTTTCAGTTACAGTAGGCCCGAAATACGATGTGGATGTAAAGCCCATATGAAAATAAGTCTCAAAAACAGATTATATTATGTGTAAGAATTTGAGGCTGCACGTAATCATAATCATGCTACTGGAGATATGGGCTTATACTTAAGATCCCAGTGCTACTGGAGACATGACCTTATACTTAAGACATGGCCTTAACCTCCCTGGAAGTGCATAGGTTGGAGATATTACAAGAGGTATACAACTTGGAGAACAAGAGATAGAAGTAGTTACAGGAGATAAGATTACATCTGAACCGAACCAACCATCTATCCTAGATCCTACGCCCAAGTCTTGGACTCTCCATACGTGACACAATATATATTGTGTTTAACACCAACAACAGACTCCTATGATGATGCCAGGACAGAATCTATCGTTCTTCCAAGAACATATAATCTTACCATTGGCACCTCTACCCCTACGAGGATGCCAGGACAAGATCTACCAATCTTCGAACAGAAACCTGCTTAATCGATGTTATAGAGTTTTATCTCATGTATTTGCTTGCAATTCTATTAGAAACTATGAGTAAACGACCATGGATTGAAGGATACTATCGACATCATGTATTTGCTTGTTTTTCATCAGGTACACACTGTAATACGAACAAAACAGGTTTTTCTGCCTAACCTGACAAGCAACCCAGTAGTTGATCGCTGCAGTAATGAAGCGCCACTGTCACCTAGATGAATATCAACCCAATCATATGACTTTGCATGCAAACCAAGTAAGGAGTAATTTGTTCACTTCATTGAACCTCTTCTGGCCTCGTCCTGTATCCAAACATCACCACCAGCAGCTAATCAAATTTCAGTTCAATCAATCAGTACACATCATCATTAGCATTTCCTGCACCTTTCCAAGTCTGAATCCACTGCATTTCAACTATGCTTTCTTTTTGTTGATCCTAAAATTAAATATCTTTTTAGAAAAAATCAAACTGAGCACCTTCAGTTCGTACAGAACAGAACAATGATACAAAAACATTGTCAACTTAAACACAGCTAGCTAGGTATAAAGGACATGTAGAAACTAATTTCGATCTACAATTTTACGCAACAAAATTTGAGCTTTTAAGAAATCTCTGTATAGACCAAATTAATTTGCAATATCCCCTTGTGCTTGTGTGCTCAAATAACAGTAGCTACATACAGTACAATAAGCTCAGATGAGACACTAAAGGGCCAACAAATCAGGCGAGACATCTGAGTTCTACAGAAAAATAGTACAGAGGAGCAAGGGAGGGAGCGGGGCAAGGCAACCTCGGCAGGCACGGGAACGGTGCAGGGGTTCCGGAGACGACGCCACACGCCTGGAAGAGCCGCTGGATGGGGGACACCCTTCTCGCTCGCCGCGGCTGACGCCCAGCCGCCGCCGCCGCCATCTCCACTGTCAACACCTCAATTATCCCCGCCCGAGCTCCACCATCACCGTCCCCATCACAGGCAACTCCAAGCCTCGATCTTTGACGCGAAAACGAACAAGGAGGCGGAGGCTGTCTTGCAGTAGGAGAGGGCCGACATCCCGGACGGGAGCGGCGCCACCGCTCTGATGAGACAAGCAGCGGGCAAAATCTTGAAGCCAACTCGCTTACCGTGCCCCTCCTTCACGCCGACGGACGGCTGCAGCCTGCAGCGACGGGAACAGAACGAGATCGAGGGGAGCGCTAGCTGGTTCACTGGATCTCTCCGCTGCCCACGGCCGGCTGTCGGAAGGTAAAGCGAAAGGGGAAGGAGGGGAATACGTATTGGGGACAGGGAAATACGAGAGCTCGGCGAGTTTTTTTGGGCCAAAAAAGGGTCGTTCGATGCAAATTTAACGTTTCGGGAGTACGGATGGGAGCGGGACGGGAGCAGGCAAGCCTCGTCCATCGACATCGACAGTGGCTAGTGGGCCTGCGTATAGTTTGGTTGGTTGCCTACTGCCATGTAGCTATTAGGGTATTTTTTGGACTGGGGTCATTTTTTCACTATGCCATTTTTCTTATGGGTTGTATGTATGTAACAAGGTCTGGCCAGGTCATCAGGGTCAATTGACAACGGCCCAACAATGTAGCTTTGGCCCCTGGCTTTGACGTTGGCAATCTTGAGTGAATTGCCCAAGTCACTCCATTTACTTTGGGCATTCAACTTGATCCTGCAACGATGCATGGTAAACTCCTTGCCTTGGTTTGCTTGTACAATGTCGCCACCAAGTTAATTAGACTAGCAATGAATCACATGGTGAGAGAATTGCAACATAAATCATATGATCAACATTGTAGGAAGAAAAACATATGTGATAGAAACATCCACGCCACTTGATGCATGGTTACTGATATGTCACATGCATCATAATATTATTTTCATGGATTATTTGATGGCATACCACTTATGATTGATGGAGCTTTCACTCAAATCACTAACGATTCAAATGGTGTATAGTGGTTCATCTCATGATAGAACTCATGACCTCCAGTATGTAGCTACGTTTCCTTGGCACCAGCACAACTTCTGTCGTCGAGCTTTGTGGAGGGGGGGGGGGGGGGGGGGGGGGGGGGTCAGGGTCCACCGAACAGGTTTCAGTCGTCCGCGGAGGTGCCATTTTTTGGGGTGTCTGCTACCAGATGAGCTGTGACGACTCAATGAAGTTGTAGTGAGAGTTGAGGTCAACGGTTAACGAACCGGACTAGGAGGCCGTGAATGCGGGCTCCATCAGCACGACAACATTGCATGGTTAAGCCATCTTGTTGGTGTGGTGGAGGAGCTTTAGCTCACGCTGCCGCACCTGCAACTAGAGGTTTCTTATTGGTGTAGCGGGTTTGTGTTGTATACTATTTGATTTTCTCCCAATAATGGTCGTGGGTGTGGGCGATGGCACCTCAAGATATCAGATAGGGCGGATGGATCTGCGGATCTGGCAGATCCATTCAAGCAGCAGTTGTCCGGGTGGTGTTGTAGCAGCAGCAACCTTCGAAGTTTGTGGGTGGCGGAGGTTGTTAGTTGAGGTGGTGTTGAGGCAGTGGCGACATTTGAGGTGGCTGGGGCGACGGCATTTTGGTCCATGTGTGAGGAGAAGGCGGTGTGGGAGTGGTGGGATATTTTTATGGGGTCGGACTGTTTGACCAACGTGGCAGATAGTCCAGGCTCCCCTGCTCCTCCCCTTCCCCCCCTTTTTTAGGGGGTTAGACAGAGGGATATCATACAGTTTAGACTAAACTGTCCGAGATGAAATGGGAGCTTGGTAGATGTCATTTTTTATTCAAACATATGGGGGAGGAATGGAGTAGCCCATTGAAGATGTCCTAACCCTTGCAAAAGGTACTTCCTAAGGACATTACCTTAATGTAGACACATGATTTTCTATAGTACTGCTCCGTGTCATATGCATACACCACAACAGACAATTAACGCATACAACAGGTTGTTTATAATATGTCTATTTACTTTTGAGTATGAATTAGAGACGACATCCATACAATGCCAGAATCATCATTTGTAAATTGTTTGTAAAAATATTACTGATTGTCTATAGATTTATAGCCAACCAATTTATCTTCCTACTTTCTATTTCTTTCCTCTACGTCACCATAATTTCTACTCCCTTCGTTTTTAAATATAAGTCTTTCTAGAGATTTCAACAAATGACTGCATACAAAGTAAAATAAGTGAATCTATACTTTAAAATATGTCTACATACATTCGTATATTATAATCCATTTAAAATGTTTTAAAAGATTTATATTTAAGAACGGAGGGAGTACATAACATCTCTGCGGCTGACTAGAAGCTGCCGTATACCTACTTTTCAAATAAATACTCGTTTTTAGTTGGGCTAGGCTTTGGGTGGAAAAGCTGAACTGAGTCAGATCTGGATGTCAGGTTTTTGGGGGAGCTCCTATTAGACGCACTCTGCATCAAATAGTCAATGTATCGCACACAGCATCCTGACTGGGCCAGCCCATTACCGACTCGACCGTTGTATTTTTTAAACAATTTTTGTGAACATTTTTTGAAAACACCAACTTTTTTTCAATTTTTTCAATATTTTTTTAATACACAAGCATTATTTAAAAGCATAAACATTTTGAAAACGTGAACATTTTAAAAAATCGAATGAATTTTGAAATTTCCAAACATTTAAAAAAATGAGAGGCCAGAAAAAACGTAAAAGAAAACTGGAGACATCTAATATCTACACTATCTAATTGGGGCGGCCCATTCTTACTCGCTCGGTTAGGTTCCCTATGAGTTTGGTGGACTATTTGACGCAGAGAGCGTGAGAGCTCCTATACGGTGCGGAGAGCAGAGAACATAAACATTTTTAGTGGCACTCACGCGCGGAAATTTAGGGGTGTTTGTTTTCATGGACTTTTTGATGTAGGGACTAGAAAGTCTTTCTTATAGACTTTTTAACCAAATAGGAGGGACTACTAGAGACTAAAAGTTGCTTTTTGCGACTAAATGAAGAAGACTCTCAAGGAGAGTCTTTTTTAGGACTTTTCCAACAATGCCCCTTCATGCGCCCATTGGCCCGCCACCCCATGGTGTTGCTTAATTGTTATTTTTCTATATACTAGGAGTAACATGGTCATTTAATAACCTCTAGAGAGGGACTAGGGACTTTTTAATCTCTGGAAACAAACAGGGAGAGACTTTTTAGGGACTAGGGAATTTTTAGTTTTTTTTTAGGGGAACTAGGGCTTTATTCAAAAGATAATGAGGAAGGAATACAAGTGATGTTCAGTAGGATCCCTAGCCACAAACGGCGACCAGAAGGGAGAGATGAAGCAACCTTGGCAATGGCATGAGCTTCAACATTTGCCTCCCTACACTCATATCTGAAACTAGAACTCACAAAATCTTTCATAGTCTCTCTTATCTCATCTATGACTACAGCATAAGATGAAAGCACTTTCTCCCTAATATCTGAGACCACTTGCATGCAATCAGAACCTATGATCACATGGGAAATGTTGAGGTCCTTTGCCAGAGCAAGGGCTTCGCTGCATGCTAATGCTTCCAGGCTTGCCGCATCAACCAAACCATCAAAGGTAACAGCTGAAGAACCCAAATACTTCCCATCCTTGTCCCTGCAAATCGCCGAGACTGCACCCCTTTTACCATCTCGCGAAACTGCGATGTCCACATTAATCTTTACTGCACCCCCTTATGGCGCAATCCATCTATGGGATCGCTGTTGTGGTGAGCGTCCTGCTGCGGGTCTGCTTACAGAGACAATAGCCAGGTCCTCCAAGTATCTGTTAATAAAGCACATAGTGGACAAAGGACTCTGAAATTCGTCATCGTGAATCGCCCTCCTCCTTGCCCACCAAATGGCCCACATGGTGACCAATACTCTTGCTAACTCGTTTTGGTTCATTGTATCAAAAAGCCAGAAGAGCCACAATCTAGGGTCATCAGATGTGTTAGATAGCACATGCTCAACAATCTCCTCCTCGCCTAACGCCCACATGCACCTTGCCATCCCGCAGTCAAAAAGCGAGTGCCTCCATGTATCATTCTCCGCACCACACAGAGAACATGCCGGCGTGTCCGCCATCTTCCTTCCATGCCTTGTAGTACCAGTCGGCAAAGACGTATGGGACAGTCTCCAAGCAAAAATTCTAACTTTTGAGGGAACTTTAACCTTCCACAGTGAAGTCCACGACTTCTTCTCCCGCGCTTGGTTCGAGTGACCTCCTCTGTGTTCAAGCCAATCTTCTCTTTGGAACTTGATAGCATTGATCATTCTATATGCTGAACGGACCGAGAAAATCCCCTTTTTGTCATAGTGCCATGCCCAGAAATCTGGTTGCACCCTCGAGTTCAAAGGTATGTTCAGAATCACATCCACATCCGGTGCAAGAAAATGTTCTTATATCACCTCTCTCCTCCACGTCCTCGTCATAGGATCAATGAGTTCTGAAACAAATTGGGGTGGGTTCGTCGATATTGGGCAAATAGGCCGCAGTTTGTAGTCCCGTGGCAACCAATTCTCCTCCCAGATGCGTGTGTTTGTCCCCGAACCAATCCTCTTAATCAGTCCAAGAGCAAGAATGTCTCTTCCCTCAAGTATCGAGCACCAAACCTGTGACGGGTGGGCTCCTAAATCTGCATCAAGTATGTCCACATGTGGATAGTATCGAGCTTTTAAAACTCGAGCACTGAGCGTGTCCGGTTCCTGTAGCAAACGCCATACCTGCCTGGATAAGAGGGCAAGATTGAAGAGCTCAATAGCCCTGAAGCCTAGACCTCACATGAACTTGGGCTTACACATAGTCCTCCAAGAGACCCATGCTGGCTTTCTTTGGCCTTGCTTACTACCCCACCAGAACTTCCGTAGTAGACCATTGATGTGTTCACATAATCCACGAGGGAGCTTGAAACATGCCATGGAATATGTTGGTATGGATTGAGCAACAGACTTTATTAAAACTTCCTTTCCTCCCGCCGAAAGGCATTTTTCCATCCAGCCTTGGATGTGCTTCCAAATCCTGTCCTTCAGGTACCGGAAACATCCCTCTTTCGCCTTGCCAACATCAGTAGGAAGCCCTAGATATTTATCGGTCAATGCCTCATTATGAACATCAAGCAGTAGCTTTATCTCATTACGTTGTGGCTCTTGAACCATTTTACTAAAATAAATCGAGGATTTATCAGTATTAATGCGTTGTCCCGAAGCATCACAGTACATCTTCAAAAGGTCTCGTACCTTCTCTGTACTCGCTCTTGTTGCCTCAAAAAACAGAAGACTGTCATCGGTGAACAACAAATGATTGACTAGTGGAGCCATGGGTGCAACTGCCAAACCCTGTACTCCTATATTTTTTGCCTTCAGCAAGCAAGATAATCCTTCTGCAGCAATAAGAAACAAATAGGGAGAGATAGGATCTCCCTGGCGAAGTCCTCGCGATGGCCTGAAATCATCCATAATGCCTCCATTAAACAGAACCGAGAAAGAAACGGATGAGACGCACCTCATTACAGTCTCCGTGAACCGTGGGCTAATTCCCATCTTGAGCATTACAACCTTTAGATAGGACCACTCTAACCGATCATAAGCATTCATCATGTCGAGCTTAAGCGCACAGAACCGGTTGCTCTTGGTCCTTCTAGACTTCATATAGTGCAAGCATTCATAAGCTGTTATAAAATTATCCGTGATGAGATGTCCAGGAACGAAGGCCGACTGCTCTTCAGAAATTACCTCAGGGAGAATAACCTTCAACCTGTTATCTAAGACCTTTGACGCGATTTTGTTAACCACGTTGCAAAGGCTTATAGGTCGAAATTGTCCTAAGAGTTTTGGACTTGCTATCTTGGGAATAAGAACGATGAACGTGCGGCTTATATCCTCCGGTGAGTCCTCTCCATTGAGCACCCGTATGATCATGCCTGTAATCTCGTATCCACATAGCCCCCAGTGCCTCTGGAAAAAGTGTGACGGAAAACCATCCGGGCCCGGAGCTTTTCTGGGGAACATTTGAAACAATGCTCTTTAACTTGTTCTTTCATATACACAGCATTCAGCCGAGCATTCATAGCCCCATCCACTTGAGATGGTATATGTGAGAGCACCTCCTCGATGCCAATGGTTCCTTCGGAGGTGTATAGCTGCTCATAGAAGTTACTGGTCATGCCAGCCATCTCCTCGGGATCAGAAGTATCAGAACCATCCACTCTAGTCAGGCTTGTGATTGTGTTTTTTGCTCTCCTCGCACTTGCCTTCTTCTGAAAATACTGAGTGTTACTATCTCCTTCTGACAGCCAACGGGTCCTAGACCGTTGCCGCATCATGATCACTTCCCTGTAACACAGTTCCACTATCCGGTCCTGGACCTGTTTCTCCTCTGCCCCCGGTCTAACATGATCGGGTACAACCCTCAAATCCGCTAGCTTTCGGCATAGTTCGCGGAGCTCCCCTCGGACCGAACCAAAAGTGGTTCGTCCCCACTGCTTCAAAGATGCTGCCACGTTCGTCAGTTTTTCCGATAGTTCATATACATTAGATGCTGGTTGGTCCCCCCGCCAAGCACGCTCGACTATTGCAGAGAATGATCCTTCCTGCTCCCACATGCACTCATACCTGAAAGGCTTCTTCAAGGCCAGCCTCAGGTTATTTGATTCCAGCTCATTAAATAACAGAATAGGGTTGTGATCTGATTCTGCTGTTAGATGCTCGAGGGAAGCGAAAGGAAACATAGAAGACCAGCTCGGGGTAGCCAGGGCCCGATCGATACGAACCCTGCAATGATCTCCCCCAACAATTATTTTCTCCAAAGTCCAATCCAGTCCCTTGTAACCAAGATCTGCCAATTCACACACATCTACAGCTTCTCTGAACCCTGCAATCTGTACACTATCCCTCTCATTTGGGCCTAGCTGTTCCTCAGGCCTTAAAATCTCATTGAAGTCACCTATGCAAAACCATGGCAAAGTATTTTCTCCTCTTAAGAACTTCATTGTATCCCAAGTTTTATACCACATACTCCTATTCGCCGCCCCATAAAAGCATGATAGGCGCCACGGGTCCTTCCCTATCTCAGTAACTACTGAGTCAATGTGATACTGAGAAAAGGTTTTTATTTCAAGATTTATATTATTCTTCCAGTACAAGCAGAGACCTCCATTTCGACCACTACTCGGTACTCCAAAGCTACTAGAAAAACCTAAGCTACCTGCCAGACCTTCCACCCTGTACTTCGCAAGCTGTGTCCCAACAATGCAGAGTACCGTCGGCGCACAAGCCTCCACGAGATCGCGGAGCTCTCGAACTGTCACGGGATCGCCAATCCCACGACAGTTCCAACAAAGGGTCCTCATTGTGCTCGGCGGTCCTCCCCGTCGGAGGCCGCCTGAGATGACAACTCCATGCCTTCCCCACCTTCTTTCCCATCTTGCTTCCGACGCTTCACAATAGGAACCTTCCCCGGGGTTGTCGGTGTAGCACCCATGGAAGTAGTGCCTGGTCCATTCTCCAAGCACAAAACTGCATCGGCCACCTTCCCTGCGAGATTAGGGAGGTTTTGCCCATGGATATTGACAGTGTCGTCGGAAGATACCAGCCTCTTGCGTGCTATTCTGTTCTCGTCCCCCGAGTGGTGACTTGCAGAAGCAGTCTCCCAGTCATATTCCTCACTTCCCCTTCCCTCATTACCCTCTCCTCTCTCTTGCCTACCGCCTCTAGCACCTCTGCCCCTGCCCTTCCTCCTCTACCCCCTCCATCCATACCCCTTCCTCCCATTGCATACCTCACCGGATCACCGTTCCATAGCAGCCAACTCCCCCATTCACAGGTGCGAGGGTCATGAATCCCATCGCCACATTCCTCCATCGAGTGCCCCATAAGACCGCAAAAGAAACAGAATTCGGGCAGCCTTTCATAGTAAACCGGATATTTCTTATGCTCTTTCAGTGTAATCGGGACAAAACGAACCAAAGGTTTATTGACATCCACATAAACTCTGACTCGTAAGGTGCTTGAAGGGTTGATTTTTCCTTCGTTCACAATAACAGTGAACGGTGGCTCTCCTACTTTAGCCGCGACCTTTTCAGCTAATGCCTTCTTCGTTGTCAGACCATCCGGGAGCCCTTTGATCCTAGCCCAGAGTGGAATCTTGTTTAATTTGTACTCTGAAACATCTGTGAATCCATCGTACTCCTGTATGACAATAGGAGCCGAGTTGCGGAAGATCCATGGGCCGCCTTCCATGATCCTTTTCCAATCGCCTAGGCAATGGCACTGAACCAGAAATAGGTTTGGCCCCTTCACATTGAAATTTACTCCTTGCACCGAAGCCCACGTGTTCCTCATCTGCCTCAACAACGCAGAATGGTTGAAGGGCTTTGTGGTATGAACACGGAAGAGCCCTAGCCAACGAACTCCCTTGATCAGCTCGTCCACTTTCTCGGACAGATCCAGACCGTCTTCTTCCTCCCCATGCAGATGCATCCCCGCAAACTGATCTTCCAGATCGGCCTCCGGTCCATACGAATCACGGAGCTCCTCTTCGTCCAGATCGGTTTCCCTCAAACCATCTCCCTCACCTCCCATCTCTTCCCTAGCATCCGCCTCCTTTGCCTGATTCAGCCTGCCGCACTCCCCCTTCTCCAGATCACCCGTGTTCTCCATACCTGCTACTACCTCCTTCTCCTTCCTAACCTCCTCCCTCTCGATCGTCTCCTTCGGTAAACTAGCCATGCAGATGAAGATCCGCACGCCTGGCAGTGTTGCGCTCCCAACTAGCCGAAAAGATCCGGCCGCCGTGGGGGATTTACGTGGACTCCGGTGGTAGCCGCCGGAGGATAGGTGGAACCCTAGAATCGCCTAGGGGAAAACTTCATCCACTTGCCTGGAAAACAGTAACTTGGAAAGGGGACTTTTTAGTTGGGACTAGAAAAAGTCCTAAAACTTATGAACCAAACAGGGCCTTAATGACCGGCCAGCTGTGTTTTGATTAAAATCGTCACTGCTGGGCCAGCCGCCAGCAATCATTGACCAGTTAACCAATCAATCATTGACTGTTGATCCTGAAGAGTTAGTCGTCTACTTTTCAGGAAAAGAAAAAGGTTCACAAAACTGAAAACAAAATCGGCATTTTTTGAAGAAAAAAAGTTCAACAAATCAGGAAGAGGTCATGAAATTTGGGGGAAAATTAGGAAGTTAAAAATGTTCACAAAAATGGAAAAAGTTCACAAATTTTTAAAAAAATCACAAAGATTTGAAAAACATTCACGGAATTTGGAAAAAAAATAGGGGATTTGAAAGAAAACACAAATTTATAAAATAAGTTTCCAAATTTTGGAAAAAAAATCATGAATTGATAGAAATAAAAACCATATAAAAAATCATCCTGGAAAAAACCCGTGGGAAAACCACTTGAAAAAGACAGTTAAAGATTCTAGAAAGTTCCTAGAACCGGTGAAAAAAAGTGGACCGGTCGACCAGGAAGTGCACGATATGTAGCGGATGAGGAAAAAAAGATAAATGGGTCGAGCCCAAGGTGGAGGGGGGGGGGGGGGGGGGGGGGGGGGGGGGGGGGGGGTTGTGAAAAGATCTATAAATGACGCTGAAGGCGCCGAATGGGATTTGGAGAGAGCGTCGAGTAGGAAACACCGACTTTAGGGTGATCCATGCTGTCCTTGCTCATATCTACTATCCCAGGGTATTGGCAGATTTTTTGAGACAATTTGTGTATTGACAGTTGAGCTTAAAAAAGGATAGTTGGGCTCAGCCTGGTTTCAAGGGCAGAAGAGACAACCTATTTTCTGTTCAACGATAATCCAAACACACTACATGCTTTGTTGTGCATCTTATGGTTCTTTCTTCGAATTGAGGGGTTTTTACCGTGCATCTTGTGTATGCAGCATTATCTTTGGATACTTCAACACTAGTATTATTTTTGCATGCTACTTGTACACTGTACTGCAAGCACCAATATTACTCCCTTTATTCCTAAATATAAGATCTATTTTTTTAACACGGTACAGACACAAGCGCTCATGTATACATGCATACGCTCATCCTTATGAATGCACACACACACATCCTACCTCTATGAGGATTGATGAAAGACTGAACCGACATATTATCTTGAGATTTTACGAAATCACCGTTGACGCCTCGTAGTAGACGAAAACGTCTCCTTCTACTGAAGGCACATCGCCGGAAATCCTGAAATAAATTCAGGATAAATGCGAGCACCGAGACTTGATCCCTGGTGGGCTGGGTATACCACTGTCCTCCTAACCATCTAACCACAGGTTGGTTCGCAATATAAGATATGTTGGTGGTTCGGTTACAACTTTGTGCTTTACAGTTAATCATGGCCTTGCCAGAACAAGAAGATATTGTGTGTGTTACCTGCAAAAAAATATTGGTATTGTTTGAAATTTTGCTTTCCTTGCATCACATATGACAGTTATGCTTATTAATTTATCTCTGTGCATGGACATTGTTTCCCACCCCAGATTGCATGGACATTGTTATTATGGGATGCTAGAACATATGGATGCAAAGAAATGAGAAAATCTTCAACAATATCCACCCCCCCCCCCCCCCCCCACCCAAGCCTAGATGCCTAGAAGCAGGGTCTATACCAAGATCTCTCTCTAGTCAAGCACAGAACTAAAGAGAAGAACATTGCTTGTCTAGAGCAATGGATAAGTTCCCTACTCACATAGACCCCAACAGATAGTATTTCATCATGTCAGGAGTTGGGTAGTTGACATGTATCTTCTTTTTTCTTTTCTTTGCATGTACATAATTACACTTATTTTTAATGAAAAATTACCATAGAACTACTGTTCTACGGTTTCAGGGTTAAAAAAATTATATCTGTGCACACATTTGCCATTACGATGCAGTCCCACATACATATATCGAGTGCTGACGGTAACAAATTCTTCAACAAGCACAACTCTTGTAGAGCAAAGCAACCAGGCACCATCCAGCAACCCGCTGCTCATGTTTAGTTGGTGACATCATAAACTTGGCGTGGCCTTGACTGTGCCTGCATAAGTGGGAAGCGAATCTGGTGACCAGCAGGGGCGGAGTTAGAAAATTTGGCTGATGGGTTCACTCAGTACCTCATTGTAAGGATTTAATATGGGTTAATTAAGTGTAACATTCAATTTCATACTAACTTACAATAGGGGCACGTCACTTAAAAGACATGTGGCGAGTAGAAATATGATATCCATTATCACATATGGTGGTTACACATAAAAGTGGAGAGTGCAAGACATACCGATTGTGTGAAATTATAAAATCCCTTATTGACATATTATAAACAGAGCAGCACCAAAATAACTTCATCGCTTCAAGTGCAGCTCATCAAAGCATCACATTTTTTACCGTTATATTATGAAAGCTATTAACATTACCTTTACCCACATGGGTATTTTGTCGCCTTTTTTGTTCCAATTGCTCCAACCTTTAGTTGCAAGTGCATCCCTCACAGCTTGTCTCTCATTGTAATCACTAAATCCGATCAGGCAGATCGTATGGCAGATCATCTAAACTAATTTCTCTATGCATAGAAAGCCTTGGGAGGTTATTTGCAACAGTGAGATTTGATGTACTTTGCTTACATTGAGTGGCCTTAAAATGCCTGGAGCATTATCTGAATCTGATGATCAATTTATTACTGGAAAACATCGCTCTAAGCTACACCAATTGAAGTTCAGGGAAAAGAAACTAAAACTTTTAGGGCAAAGAGTAATACCATCATCCAGTGTACTAGGCTCCAACACATGTACAAGGGTGATGATCCGACCTCGTCGCCTTCAATTTGAACTTCAATTTCCAGCCGCTGCCGACGGCCGATCTGATGTTGCCGGCTTGGCGCTTGCCGCTGGCCGCCGCAATGGAGAGACGAGATCGAAAGAGTTACCGGGTTGGGAAACAAATTGGGGGAAACGAGAGGCGTGCGGCGTGCGTACCTAGAGTATGGAATCGAGTGGTCGAGGACTGCGTGGATCTCATCATATGGCATTACATTTACCTTTGGGCTTCTTCTGTTTTTTGTGAAATATCTGTATCATTCTGTGGGCTTTTGGTTGGACTACTGATGTTATAAAGAATTTATTATTATGGGCTGAGAGGCTTCTGGCGGGTGCATGCTAGCTTGATGGGTTCAGCCGTGATTTTCTATTGGGTTCATGCAAGTGCCAACAGTATACACATGTACATGGCGTGAAAACTCTGTTGGGTTCATCTGAACCCAAAACCTACACGCTGGCTCCGCCGCTGGTGACCAGGCAATTCTAAGGCCGGTCTGTGCTGTTGTCACGTCTCTGAATTGGCTACAATTATTTGTCCATTGTTTCCAGTAATGAAAGACGCAAGCCAATTGAGCACCGAACCTTGCAGGACAAGACCAATGTTCACGATTATGAGTGACAAAAAGAGGCACAGGACAATGAAATCTCTTTCATGCAGCACAGCTAAAATAGCAGGTGACGACACTACACATATTCTTGGTCGTCTTACCTACAAACTTTGATGATTTATGTATGGAAAGATATGATCAGTTCAAAAAAGGTCATAAACCGAAACTAGGACAGAATCGCTCGATCACCTAAAGTAACGAGGAGGGGAGGGGGGGGGGGGGGGGGGGGGAGAAAAAATATGTAAGCGGACTGATTAGAACTGCCTCTGTCTCAAAATAAGTGTTTCATGTGTGTCCCAAAATAAATGTCTTAAGTACTACAAAGTTGAGACACTTATTTTCAGACAGTTGAAGTACTAACGAATAAAGTACATAGTACTACTGCTCATGACTATGGATCGTTGGGAGTGTTTTTATGTTCTCTCTACACTATGTTAACAACATTTACAAGACAACTAAGCGTCTAAGCCCTAAGCCACGTGACTAAGGAAATGCCCTAATCAAAGACCGAGAATATACGCGTCTGAATCAGCAAACCAACACACGCGTGCAGCAGTGCTACTAAGAACCATGAGCCTGTCTAGTGTTTGTGAATGTGATCATGAAGCAAAGACCCAAACTGGAAACAAGACATCACCACGATGACGACGACACCATATATGGCAACGGCCAACGCGTGCATGGATGCGTAAGTGCGTGTTCGAGAAGCCCCGCCGACGGACCTGCCGAATCGATCTAACGTGCACACACTAGACACGCAGTCCACACCTCCATATTACATGGCCAAGTATAAAGCAAGAGCAAGCGCACACACATCTCGTGGCTAAGCTAGCTAGCAATGGCTTCCAGCGTGCGGCAGCCATGGCACCTCCTCCTGATCGTCCTCCTCCCGTCCTTGGCCATGGCGACGGTGTTCGACAACAACTACGTGCCCTCGTGGGGCGCAGACGGCTACCACCTCGTCGACCAGGGCACGGAGCCCCGTCTCACCATGGACAGAACCTCCGGCGCAGGGTTCCGCTCCAGGTCGACGTACGGGTCGGGGTTCTTCCGCATGAGGATCAAGGTGCCCGGAGGGTACACGGCCGGAGTCGTCACAGCCTTCTATGTGAGTCGCTGATATATCCGTGCTTGCTGCTCATGGCGGCAGAGCTACAGCTATGATTTTAAGTTGCATGGATGCATGCAGCTGGCGTCGGAAGCACCTTATGATGGCAGTGACCGCGACGAGGTGGACTTCGAGTTCCTGGGCAACGTGGACGGCGAGAACATCACCCTCCAGACCAACGTCTTCGTCAACGGCGACGGCGACAGGGAGCAGAGGCTCAACCTGTGGTTCGACCCGGCAGCCGACTTCCACGAGTACAAGATACTCTGGAACCCTTACCAGCTCGTGTACGTGTGCCTCCATTTCCAAGAAAATAAGTACATGCATTTTCTCAACTTGCATTGAAATCTGAAGAGATCACGTGCAATATATTCGCAGGATATTGGTGGACGATGTGCCGATACGGGTGCTGAGGAACCTGACGGGGCAGGTGCCGGAGTACGAGTTCCCGGCGAAGCAGATGGGCGTGCGGGCGAGCCTGTGGGACGGCTCCGACTGGGCGACGGACGGCGGCAGGATCAAGATCGACTGGGGCCGCGCGCCCTTCACCGCGGGGTTCCGGGGCTTCGACGTCGACGCCTGCGCTAACACCAGCTCGACGCCGTGCGACTCGACGGACCTGTGGTGGAACGCCCGCAGGCACAGGCGGCTGTCCGTCCGGGAGCAGGCGGCCTACGAGCACGTCCGGAGGACGTACATGAACTACGACTACTGCGCCGACAAGGATCGGTTCCAGAATGGCAAGGTGCCGGTTGAGTGCAGCTACACTACATAGCCTGGTACTAGCTTCGTTGGATAAGATCGATTTCTAGTTAAGATGGTTATGCATGATTAAAGGAGGCCCTCAGCCAATATGTTAGAATCGAATAATATTTTTTGAGCATCAGTACAGACACAAGCGCTCATATACACGCGCGTACACTCACCCCTATGAACGCACACACGCACACCCTACTCCTATGAGCACCTCCGAGAGACTGAGCCGGCATATCATCTTGAGATTTACGAAGTCACCGTAGGCGCCTCGTCGTCGACGGGAACGTCTCCTCCTACTGAAAGCGCATCGCCGAAAATCCTGAAATAAATTCAAAAATAATGCGAGCACCAGGATTTGAACCCTGGTGGGTTGGGGATACCACTGTCCACCTAACCAACTCAACCACAGGTTGATTCGCTAGAATCGAATAATATTGGCATCATAACATGTGGGATCGTCTCTTTTAATTCTTATATTTTATCGACTGATTTATGATTTACTTTTCTTTCACAAAAAAAATTACTCTGAGAAACACCATGGGTGGTGGACTAGCCTTCATTCGAGTTGTTAATGGGCCTAGCCCAATTGATTTCAACACTTCTACGTAAGACCCACCTCTTCTAGAAAAAACGCACTTCCCTAAAAAACGCACGATCCACCCTGGATGGTATCCGTAGAAGTCGTTAGAGTTCGTCTTGCTCGCAGTGATCCCTCCTGTTCTGACGATGCTTCCATCCACTTACATGTAAAACTACAACCAGTAAATTTACAAGAAAAATCTGAATACGTTTGACAAAATAGATACAGGATGCATCTATCAGTGCCCATCTCTCACAAAAAAAAAAAGCCTACCATTGTCCAAACATTTCGTTTTAAAACTTGATCGATCAAGAAACAAGAAAAATGACAAATCAGAATGTTAATAGTACAGAACATATACTATTAAAATTGTGTACTATCCACAGTTGGATTTGCCTATTCGTTTTTCACCGAGCTGTGAATAAAAGCCGGTCTTGAATTGTGTGCCATGGCAGGTGCATCACGTATCAAGGTTGTCAAAAAAATCAAGAACTTTTAGATTACGCATCCGTTCTCAGGTAGCATGGAAACAACACATGTGGAAGTAACAGATACTCTCACGGGCAATGACCTATGTGCTTACTTTTCGCCATGGACAAAAACGATATCCTGTCCTCACTGTTCTAAAACAAAAATAGTTTTACATCCACGACCAACAGTGATCCTAGTTCGGTTCCAAGGGCAAAAATGACATTTTACTCCATATCTCCTATAAAACCAAAACAGTAATAAAAATTTGGGGTCACTGCAAGTGAAGTGTCCAAGAAGTGATATTGCCTCACCCTTTATCTACCCACCGCGAACAGAAAAAAATGCATAAATCCAGGGAATGCCCAACACAAAGTACCAGGTTATTATAGTTTCCATCACAACATAACAGTAGATGAGCTCAGTGAATCCCATTCAGCATGGATGATAATGTAAAATCGAAATGTACCACATGAAACTTTGCATGGTCATGCGGTGGAAATTGTGGGGTTGAATGTAAATGCAACACAGAATGGTCTAGAGAATGGGTGTATACACTTACACGAGCAGAAACGTTTTTCCCAGATGACCCCATGACAAAATCATCAGGCTTGACGATGACTCTACTTAGTATGTAAGTGATCGTATGATTCAAAAATAAATAAGTTATATATGTATGACAAATGACAACCAGACTAAAGAAAAAAAGCTGGCAAAAGTCATCACTAATTAGCCAAATCCATACCTGAAATGAAGGATATGGTCCATTACAACCAATAAGAATGGCAAGTGCCTCTGAAAATTTGCATATATACAGCTGAATGATTAAACTACAGTCAAGTAGTTTACCAAAATTTGCATAGCAAAGCATAAACCATGCTCTTCCCCCATTTCCTTTGATCTACTTGAGTAATGCCCAAAAGCCTCAATTACACAGTCAACTATGCAGAAAGCAGGCCATCCACCGACAAGCTGAACCATCGGATAGCAGCTACAGTGCAATGAGAAACCAATTGTACTAATAATAAATGTCTATTTCCTTTCCACTCATCTCGTATACATGATCCCGTGCCTCGGTCAGAGCAACCTGTATTGACTCAAATAAATCGCCAACCTAACTTTAAATGTGCCACCATAAACAGAGAAACTGGTAAGGAAACTAACCTGTCCAAATTTCCCAAAGAAGTTGTTAGCGAGCATTAATGATGTGACTGCAAGATCCTCATTGGCCTTGAGTGCTTGTGCCAATGCAAATGCTCCATCATCCTGTCACACGTATAAAGGATGTTGAGCATAGTGAAGATATGCCAATAGCTGACACACTGAAAACTGTATTTCTTACTCTAATCTCATTAAATCCAAGGTCAAGTGATTTCAAGGATTCATTGATTATCTTCAAACTTCGCGCCAAGCAGATAGCACCCTTCAGGAATAGGAAAAGAGTCAAAAAGGATGGATCATATAGCACGTGCAAGTTTAACGAACATGTACCAACGATTACACATACATCATCTCCAAGTCCATTTGCCCGCAAATCCAATGTCGACAATGTTGTGTTATACTTCAAACAATCAGCAATGAACTCTGCACCTGACACACCTATCTGCAGGATACATAACTCGGCTGAAGAGGCAAGATTAAAGAATACTTAAATCTGCAGCCACGCTTCGATTAAGTTCTGAATTACCTGGCACCAACCAAGCTTAAGGGTTTGGAGTTTGCCGTTGAACTTGAGAACATCGCACAAAGCCTTTACCCCCTGTGGTCCAATTGGGTTATAACTCAACTCCAGCTACAGGTAACATTCTGAATCAGTGGAAGTGCCTTATTTCATGCAATAAAATGGTTTGGATGATATGTTTACTTACTGTTGTTAGCACTTCATTCTCCTTCAAAGTTTCAGCTATTGCAGTTACCCCTCTAGAGTGAATGTTATTACCACCCTGAAAAATAAAGGAATTCAGAGCTCTTGTGCTAATGACAAAAACTTCATGGGAACTAATAGTTTCTGAAGTACAACACAGAGCAACATGCAACCTTATTCTGAGATTATGTGGTAATATGACTTTTTTTAGGAATGTGTGGTAATATGACTTTTTTTAGGAATGTGTGGTAATAATGTAAAATTAAGTATTTGACATTCTTTGCGTCAATGGTAAAAAAAATACAAATAATACTCACAAAGTCCATTGTAGAAATTGTTTTGTTCTGTTTCAGAGCATCTGCCACCTTTTCAGCTCCCTGAAAAAAAAAACAAATCATGTTAACCTACATTAAAAGCCAGTTGAATTGCACATGTAATGCTATATATGGAACTCATGTGAGGTATCATGTATTTGTCATTATCTATTCAATGCAGTGAGAGTTAGAGTATTAGCTAATAAACAATGAATAAGCAACAAGACTACAGAACAATGACTTTGCTAGCTTCCAGCACTAGAACAATCATGTGAAAGAAAGTAACATACATAAAGCACAGGTTCAAACATAAACAAGTCCAGAGTTCCAAGCAATTACATCTCCAAAGTCCATGTCAAATAAAGTACCAATAATGATGTTCACAATTTCACATCAGTTCAGCCTAGGTGATATCACGCAGATGTACATCCACAGTGAAGTCATGGTGCCTTTATTACTTGCTACAGGAGACAGGCCATGTGAGGCGATGGGCTGGGCCACATTTTTCCAAGCCCAGTGTGCTGCCAAATGACTAAAGGGGTGTACGTCTTGAGATTTCATGGTACAGTACATTTTCTAGTTGACAATACCCAGAAGGAAAAAATGGGCATGTCATGGGTGGAGAATGTGGGCCTTGGGCCTACAGCGGGCACACCTGCTTGGAGAGACAACTCATGTGCCTATCAATTAGTTACAGAAAGGCTATCAACAAGTATACGGATAGATTAGATAGTTATCAGTTAGAGATTGAGTTTGCTATTTACAATCTGTACCCAACCGTGGATATAAAGCTAGGTCTTATATATTTCTAGGCAAACAATGAGAAATCAACTTTTCCTTCCTAAATTCATCAATCTCTCCTAAGCAAGCCTCTCAGTACACAACAGGGTAGTAGATTCACTATATGCCAGCTAACTCGACTCAGTTTTTTCAGTTCAAAAGGAGAGGAAGAACAACCATAGGAATATGTTAGGTCGACTGAGATCTAGCCACACCCTTTAAGTTTCTGAAAAGGATCACAGTTACATCAAAAAGGTATAGCTCCACATGTTCCAGAAAAAATGAAACTGACAGCCAAAAGTTCTAAAGCAGTCCTATTATATGTACACACCACAATACTTTTAACAAACAAGGGTAAACAGTAACAACAATACTACCTCGTCACCAACATCATCCATGTACAGGCTGAGCCACCGTAGAGACTTTGTCACTTTGATGAACTCAGCTACATAGAGAGAACCTTCTGATGTAATGTTGTTGTTACCAATATCCAAGACTGTTATCTTCCCTGTAACTCAGCCAAACAAGCAATGAATTATGAACTTTTGCAACCAATCAACCAAATACAAGCTAGTTAATGTGGATAGCCAAAAGAGACACCTTTGTGAGCAGATAATGCAGACATCAACACCCGTAATCCCTCGTTCCCAAATCCGTTACCATGTAAATGAAGTTCCTAACAAATTTAAGGTTAATCAACATGAGAGAAAATGGACAAACAATAAGAACTCACAGGAACAAAAACATACTTCACAATTCAACCTAACGTCCTAAAGATCTTTGGTCATATATGGTAGGAAAAGAGTTCTGTGGTTATCACCTCATAAAAAGTACCAGCATGACTTCAAATTCCAAAACAAATTAACATAGTGCCAGATACACAACAAGTTTCCAGATTGCTGAATCAAATTACTGCTATTGTATGTTATCTAACCTGGTTTTACATGCATATCTTTTGAAAATAAAACATGGGTATAACCATGATCACATGCATCCTTTCATTTTATATTATGTCTCTTTTCCAAGTTAGTTGTTTTTTGGATAAATCCAACCAACAGTGTTTAAACCTGAGAAAAACGAAAACAGATACATTGAAAAAGGAAGTAAACATGTAGGTGACCAAATTGCTCCACGCCATATCTGGACCCATCTAAAAATGTACTTTGCCCTTTAGTGAGCAAAATAAATATATGTCCGGACTTAATAGGCAGAATGCATGGTATCTGGTTTCCATGGAACATTGTAACTTAAAAAACAACCGATAAGCAAACAATGTGGAAGTACGTAATCGGATATATCGAGTAGTACCCTGAGAGATTTGTTCCCTACAACTCCTTTTGCTAGGCTGGATGCACCGAGAGGACCACCATAGTTGCCACTAGAATACATCGAATAGAGTGTACAATTAGTTAGTAAGATCGATTCAAACACAATGTCAACTGTCCACAGCTTGATATGCATATTCATTGTAGCATCACGGGTAAAGGCACTAGGTTTGTGAGCGACTAACTTGAGATACAAACTCCGTAGCGTATTATTCTCAAGAAGTGCATCTGCAATACTTGCAAAACCCTGTTCCGAGACAAAAAAACAAGGATGCTATCATAATTCTTCAAGCATGCAATCATATAGTAAGCCCTTTCTCCTTTTGTGATTCAAGTGAATGTATTTGCTTCAATAGATATTTATACATACACTGTATTCTACTGTATTGTTGCTAAGCTGTACAATACGTATTGTTTTGTTCTTTTTCAGCAGATCTGAAATTGCTTTTGCCCCCTGAAAAAAGAAATTGCATGTTATGTCACAAGAGGTACACACACACACACACACACACACACACACACACACACAGAGAGAGAGAGAGAGAGAGAGAGAGAGAGAGGAAACCTCATCTCCGATATTTGTACTGTTCAGGAAGAGCTTCTGAATACCTACGTTTTCAACCAATATATCTGAAAGACACTGTAAGCATTCATGAGTGTTACATTCAGTGGGAATTTATGCAAATATACTCAATTACTGTTCTGCATTTCTTAAAAAATTGCATGCCAAGGTCAGGTTTGCTGCTAATGAAATTAGACATAAATATTTGAAACTAACATGAGGTGAAAACCTCCTAATAGGGATGGATGCGAACAATCATAATGCAAATCAGATGACAGAATTATCATGCAACACTGGCCAGAAAGGAAAAACAAGTCATAGTAAGTAATTGCAAAGCCATTTACTCTACAATTTCAGAGCACAAAATCAGAACATAATACTCCCTCCATTCCTAAATATAAGTCTTTTTAGAGATTTCAACGCGGACTACATACGGAGTAAAACGAGTGAATCTACACTCTAAAATATGTCTATATACATCAGTATATAGTCCTTATTGTAATCTCTAAAAAGACTTATATTTAGGAATGGAGGGAGTATATGATTTGCATGGTATACAACAGACAAACTACAGAACAAAATGGAAGGCAGGGATGATAAATTGATAAGGTTGAGAAGACCTTGGCTCCTTCATCTCCAATGATATTTCCAGATAAATTGAGAGTCTTCAAAGCTGTGTTTATCTGGAGAATGCCATCGAAAGCTTCTATTCCCGCAGCTGTTATCGCATTACCCGAAAAGTCCACCTCTTCAGCACTCTGGGAACAAAGAAAACAACAAATGTTCACAAAGATATTAGGAAATCTGAAAGTGCCATGTCTGCTACATTACATATCTAACCTTGTTATAGGCTAAGATTCAATCACTACATTAGATATCTAACCTTGTTATAGGCTAAGCTTTCTGCTAGGAAGAATAGTCCCTCATCCCCGAATTGACGGCCTGCCAAACAACTGGGCTATTAAAGAGAAAGGCAATATAGCACACTAGTTGTCTTACAAGAGCTTTAGCTCGCATTTGCTAGCAAAATATTTTAACTTCAGTTCTTCGAAATACCTGCCATGTTAACGGTTTTCAGTGTCCGAAGTTCCTTATAAAACTTGTTTAGATTTTTCTTCGACTCCTTTTGGGCTTTAATGCTTGTAGATGTTGACAAATTGGAGCCGGCAGCAAAGGACCACGTGACCCCAGAAGACGTAGGTTCTCCAGAATTCTGATCCTTTCTCTTTAGGGGGAGGAAATTCTCAACCACCTTCCAAATGACTGTCCTCTGAAACAGAGAATTAGTAGCCGTTCCAGATACCAACTCTCAAAACAAGATGAACAACAACATGTGAGCAGATTATGAACTTTGCATCCTGTACAGCATACATCTGTAGTAAGGTCCCATTAAGATTAAGACTTTCATTTGGTACCAATGTGGAGGGCTAGTTCGAAGTTTGAATAAAAGGCTAGTTCGAAGTTTGAATAAAAGACAATCGGGCCAGGCACAATTGGAATGGCAACAAAAAGTGCTGCCGCAGCGATCAGGACGAAACCATTCAAGATCTTCTCTCTTTTGCCCCTCCGCTCGTCTCACATGGCAGATTATTTTTCTGGCCTTCAACCTATTTCCGCCAGCTAGTATCTTGAATATGTTTGGAAATTGGCTGCCTGGGGTAAATAGACAACTAAAGGCTCAGGTGGCGTGTGTGCCTTATGTTGGGCTATGTGGCATTGTCGTGATGATATTATTTGTAACAAAAAAAAACTTCCTGCAGGTTATTCATGTGGCCACACATAGGAACCGAATGTGGTGCTTACTACACCGTGTGGAGGCGTGGGATTCTCTAGTCTCAAAGAGCATCTCCAGCAGCTCCCCTATTCCAAAAAAAATATCACGTATAGGGGAAATTGACAACAAAAACACGCTCCAGCAGTTTCCCTAAACCCAATAAATTTTGACCACAATAGGGGAGCAATGTCCTGGTCCAGCAATAGCATTACTGATGCATCAGTTGTACTACCTCTGTCCGGGTTTATTAGTCACCATCGTATTTTGGGTCAAAGTTTGAACACATATTTGACTAGAAAAGTGTTAATGCATGTCACTAAAAATTATATTGTTGGATACGTATTTGAACGTAGTTTCCAATGATATTATTTTCACTACAGACAACTTATATTTCACTAGTTAAATTTATGGTCAAAATATGACCCAAAATACAAGGACTAGTAAACCCGGACGGAGATAGTATCATGCAATCATTCACGGTTGTGGTCTTTCTGAATCTGTCTGTCTTTCTTTTTTTGCTTGTATAAGCATCAAAGACTTTGCAATAAAGATGGTTGCCACATCAATCGCTGCATAGGTCAGGCCGTCAGGGGCATTCACTCCTTTTCGGGGGAAAATTGTAACTAGGAAATCACGCTATCAGCTGGTCAGTGGTCAACACTGTGCACATATTCTAAGGAACACTAAGCATCAAGAGTCAGAGTATTTCGTGGGAGATGTGCTCAGTAGGGAGCAGGGAGGAGGGCATCTACTCGTGATGATAAGATGACTGTTCAACTATGATAAGTTGGAAATTGGAAGAGAAAGCATAGAGAGGAAACAGTCAGGCTATACCAAAGCTCAGCGCGAGCAACGCCCCTGCCGGGACGATGTAGCGAGTGATGCCCCCCGCTCCAGCACCCAAGGGGCGGGCGACGGGCTCCCCTTGCTCCTCGCGGTAGGCTCTCCGGCGCGCGCCCCCGCGTCCGACCCCGGGAGGCTTGTCCTGGCTCTGAATTCCGTCGAACGCCTCGGACGCAGCGCGCGGCGCCACGCTCCACCGGCGGGCGCGCGGCGGCAGGGAGGGGAGGCGTCGAAACAGAAGCTTCGGGCCGAAGGAGGCGCAGCGTCGACGGGCGAAGGAGGAGGAGGAGGGCGCGACGAGGGAGGGCTTGAGGGGGCGGGCGGAGGAGAGGAGGAGGGAGGACTCCATTGGATGCGGATGGTGTCCGCCGGAGATGTGGACGGGGTTTTGGGAGGGGAGAGAGCTTTTCTTTCCGGGGCAGGAGAGGGTAAGGTTGTGGATTACGCCAGGTCAGGTTTCGAATTTTACCCGGTCTCGCCAGTGAACTGCGACATGATAGAGCGAGTAACTCCGTGTGCCGTCTCCTAAATTTAACTCTTCAAAATTTGAGAGTTTAAATTTCTGTGCACTTGGTGATTCGATTAGGATGTACTCCCTCCGTTCCATAATATAAAAACATTTTTAATACTAGTGTAGTGTTAAAAACGTTCTTATATTTTGAGACAGAGGAAGTATTTGGTTTGGGAACCAAGCATAATGAAATGTCATGGTTTCATTCCATTAGAATGGGTCGATTCCGTGTTCGTGTTTGGTATGCAAAAATTCGGCGAAACGAAATGGCTACAAATTTTTGTGTCTGGTTTGAGGGATGGAGTGAAATGGACTTGTTCATCTCACCTCTTTCTGTAAGAATGGTCAACTGAAATTCGCTTATAGATTTTTTTTATATAAACATTGAATTGAATTTCAGTCAAATAAAAAAGTTTGAATAAAGTGGTACAAGAACACCACTCCCCCTAGCTCTCGTGTCGCCCCTCTCATGCGACATGGGAGCGACCCAACCCTAGCCGCCACCACCATTTCTCCCCTTCCTTCCTCCCTCTCTACCGCCGCCCGAGGACGCCGTTAGCTATTACGCATCTACCGGTGAAGGTGGCGGCGAGGATTTGTTGCCTCGCGCTTGGCGTGGGGGCTCTGGAAGCCAGGGGTGGCGGCGTTGAATGGAGATGGTGGCAAACGGAGCTCGGGAAGACGATGTTTATGGACTTGGAGGTAGGGTAAACGGAGCACCAAGGGGCCCACAAGCTCACGTGGCGCACCGTAGGGGGGCGCCACCTGAGCTTGTGGTTTTGTGGTGGCCCCCTTCTAGTAGATCTTTTCGCCAATAGTTTTTTTATTAATTTCAAAATAATTCTTAGTAAATTTTCATCCAATTTTGAAAATTTTTATTTCTGCACAAAACAGCATTAAGATAGTTTTCTAAAAACAGCGTCAGTCCAGATTAGTTTCATTCAAATCATGCAAATTAGAGTCTAAAACAAGAGTAAAAGTGTTTGAAAAATTAGATACCTTGGAGACGTATCAACGTCTCATGGCCTAACAACAATTTATTTAGTTAAAAAGGCTGACCCGGTCAAAGGACTACTTAAGGTCCACTTGACTTGGTCAAAAGTTGGCAGGCCGACTGTCGGTGTCAAAACCGGCGGATCTCGGGTAGGAGGTCCCGAACTGTGCGTCTAGGCCGGATGATAACAGGAGGCAGGGGACACAATGTTTTACCCAGGTTCGGGCCCTCTTGATGGAGGTAAAACCCTACGTCCTGCTTGATTAATATTGATGATATGGGTAGTACAAGAGTAGATCTACCACGAGATCGGAGAGGCTAAACCCTAGAAGCTAGCCTATGGTATGATTGTATGTTGTGGTTGTTGTCCTACGGACTAAAACCCTTCGGTTTATATAGACACCGGAGAGGGTTAGGGTTACACAAGGTCGGTTACAAAGGAGGAGATATCAATATCCGTATTGCCTAGCTTGTCTTTCACGCCAAGTAGAGTCCCATCCGGACACGAGACGAAGTCTTCAATCTTGTATCTTCATAGTCTAACAGTCCGGCCAATGGAGATAGTCCGGCTGTCCGGAGACCCCCTAATCCAGGACTCCCTCGGTAGCCCCTGAACCAGGCTTCAATGACGATGAGTCCGGCGCACAGTATTGTCTTCGGCATTGCAATGCGGGTTCCTTCTCCGAATACATCACAGGAGAATTTGAATACGAGGATAGTGTCCGACCCTACAAAATAAGTTCCACATACCGCTGTAGAGAGAATAATATTTTCGCAAATCCAATTTGCTGACTTGTTTTGGCAGCATGACGTTATGTCATGGCCCGGCGATTATTCGAACCGTTTTTCTTCAACCAGCTCCACATATAACGCGAGGCGGTTTCTTGACACGTCTTGTCAAAGCAGAGGTCGTGTTCCCCCAATTACGGGATTCTCATTAATGCGGTCGTGGGTAACCCAACCGTGTCTAGGACTCGTAGATTATAGGCAAGTCCTAAACGGCTACGGAGAGGACGCTTGATATTCACCCTCTTTATAAAGGGACAAGGTTTTCGCTTTTTCCCTCTCGTGCTCAATCGAACCCTTCCCCCGCCTCGAGTTCTAACACCCAAAGCCCAGGTTAGGTGCTCCGGATCTTCAATCATGTCCGGATCCAGCCTTCAAGGCCGATGGATGCCCTCCTCCGTTACGGAAGAGGACATTAAGAAGTTGAGGGAGGCCAGATACCTGACCGCCGAGGTTTCGCATCAGCTGCCTGCTCGAGGGCAGGTCGTCCCTACTCCCAAACCCAACGAGAACGTCGTGTTCGTCTCCCACTTCCTCCGAGGCCTAGGCCACACTCTGGATTCCTTCGTCAGGGGTTTGATGTTCTATTACGGGCTAGATTTCCACGATCTAGCTCCAGACTCCTTTCTCCACATCTCGACATTTATTGTCGTGTGTGAGGCCTTCCTCCGCATTACCCCTCACTTCGGCCTGTGGCTCAAGACCTTTGAAGTGAAGCCGAAGATGATCGAGGGGCAACATGCAGCGTGCGGAGGTGCATCAATAGGCAAGATGGCAGGAGCTCCATGGCCGAAAGGTTCCTTTCCAGAGGTGTCCGAATTATGGCAACGGGAGTGGTTTTACGTCACGGCTCCCAGAAGTGCCAAGTGGGCGGCTGCCCCCGCTTTCCGCTCGGGCCCCCCACCACAACTGATGTCATGGATTAGCATAGGTCTGAGCTGGGGTCCAGCCAAGGACGTGCCTATACTGCAAAGCCACATTCGAGATCTCTTCGAGGGAGACTTTAATTTGGTTGTGGTAATACAAGTTATGCTGGTTCGTCAAGTCCAGCCTTGCAAACGCCGGCCCCTTCGCTTGTGGGAGTTCAACCCAGAGGGACCGCGTGCCATTCAAAGTTTTCTCGGCCTAACGCACGAGGAGATGTACAAGTCATTCTTCGGACCTCAAGTAGAGTGTCTGGATATTACCGAGGACGTGGGCCTGAGCAGTAACCGCGCCACCGAACAAGTAAGAAATCCTCTAGCCGAACACACTGTCTTTTATTCATCATGAAGTTATTTCTGAGAGTTCGCTTTTTGACCAGGACTGGCTAACAAAGGCGAAGATGATTCGATGTTTGGCCCCCCTCCCTGAGGGTTTGGAAAATCCGGTATTGGAAAAGATGCTCGAGGTCGCACCTTGCCCGGAGCCCTCGAAGGAAGATACGGGGGGGGGGAGGATAATACGGGCGGACGCGGGCCCCCATCGCTGCCAGTTCCAACCGAGGGAATGAGTGTATCCATGAAGGAGGATAACCGGGGGAGGAAAAGGACTGCTTCCGAGGATCCGGAAGCCGAAGCCTCCAAACGGGAGAAGAAGTCTCCCACAGAGGGTCCTGCCTCGGGGGGTGCTTTTGCCGCACAAAGTCCGCGGGGGGATCAGCCCTCCAACGAGTCGTAAGTGATCCAAAATACTTTAATAGTAAAGGTATGCTATCTTTTTCTGAGAAAATAACCCCCGCATATATCTTGCAGTTCGGGCCTTAGCCCCTCTCAGCTGAGCTCGTCTTCGGGGGATCTTCTTCCAGAGATGATGGAGAGCGAAACGCCTCCCCCGGACTCCTCCGCTCAAGAAGTGGGCGACCCCGAAGTGTCGTCACGGAGGGCCTCTCCGGATCCGGTGAGGCCAGAAGATAATCCCAGACCCCCGAAGTCCCCAGCGTCCGGCTCCTGAAGAGAGCAAACAAAATAGTCTGGCACCGTCTGGTATGCGGTCGGACGTTCTGAGGGAGCTGGTGGGGCGAGCGGCCATCTCAGAAGAACACCGTACGCTGATGGGTACGGTGATGGAGAGAATTTCGTCCGCCGAAAGCGGATTACATGAAGCCTTTATGAGTCTACTGACAGGTTTTGAGGTACATGAGATAATATGTGATAGTACTGCACATGTTAGGTGTGCCCTGTGTAGATAGTAGCCCCTGAGACTCTGGTTGTCGTCGAGAATGGCGGCGAACAGAGGATCGTAGTCCCAGGCAATAACCAGACTGCCCCTATGTGCAGGTGGTGGAAGCTCCGGTGGCTAGCCGGACTAGTGAGTTTGCCGAATTAAAACGGCAACTGGATGCGACAGACGCCGACATCGAGCTTGTTAACAAGAGGCTTGACGAGGCACAGGGTAAGTGTTATTATTTGGTGAACGCCACATAGTAAGAGCAGCATGATGCCAGTATCTTTAATATGTTGTGACTGCATATGGTGCTGCCACCGTGGAAACCTTGCGGGCAGACCTTGCCCGAGCCAAGGAACAAACGAGGATTAGTAATGCGGCTGCTTTGAAGGCGGCCGAAGAGTTGAAAGCCGAGAAGGCCGCACATTGCGAGAGCCAAGAGAAGATGGCCAAGATGGCTGTATTATTAAAAGACACTGCCGACCGTTGCCGTGTCCTTGAAAAAGAAAACCGAGCGAAGACAACAGACCTTGAGAAGGCCACGATGACGGACAAAGACACCCGTTCTGCTATGAGAGTGAAGAAGGAGGAGTTGCGGGAAGCCGGGGATATTGCGGCTGGGAAGCCTTTCATGTTACAGAGGAAGTTCGGAGATCCACGGTATGCCCCTCTGGATCGGCTGTGGAGTTCGGCAGATGCGTATATGGATTTGGCAGCGAGCGCTGCCGATGCGGCCAAGTACTTCCAAGGTCAAACAGATCGTGAAGTGGACAAGCTGTTCTGGTCGTAATTCAATGTTCCAGAGCGTCCGCTTTCATTGACTGACCAGCTAGCCGAATGGGCCGAACTGAATAGGTTGTCCGGACTCGCCATGAGGTCTGTTGTGGATCAGCTATGGCCGGAAAAGCCAAAGCCGAACAACTATTTCAGCTTAGTGCAGCAGTTCCTTAGTGTGGTGCCGTGCATTAATGCGATGAAGAGGTCGGCGTGCATAGAAGGCTCGCGGATGGCCCTTGCCCGTGTTAAAGCATACTGGGCGGAGATGGACGCTACCACTGTTGCGGCGCAGGGTTCGGCCATAGGCCGAGTGGCTGCCGCGCACTATTTCGAGGAGGTTCTCGAGGGTGCTCGTTTGATAGAGGCCCAGTGCTCGAAGAATATTATGTTTGAGTGATATGTATTCTCATTGTAAACACAATGCTTTTATGAAATTTTATAAGGCTATGTTTATACTTTTGCCTGAAAGTAATATGATGCCTCATGTGCGGCCGTTTATGTATACATGTGTATAACCTGAAAGATTGCAGGTGTCGGCTTCAACCCCCATGCATATAATGCGGAGGTGCTCGCGAAAAACGCGTGTTCACACTTAACCCAACGTCTTGGTCCTATTAAGGAGGTGATAGCGTAGCGAACGAGGCAACCAGACTATAATGCTTTAACACTTTCACTTAGCCATAGGAGTTTGACAGTGGGGCTACTAGATAGCCCCTAGTGGCTCCGCACTCTCCCGATCTCGGGGTGCGTACATGCCTGGCCGGAAAACGGCCCTTCGTTAAGGCGGAGGAATTCTAACATTCCGATAGGTCATCGAGTGGTTGACTAGTCTCACGCTATATCATGACAGTCAGTTTTCGGCTTTCTCTACTGAGGTGCTCGTCCGGATGAACTAGGGCACAATCGCAGTAGTTCTCCTAGTGCTACCTTAGCCGATAAAGCGGAACGTAAGGCACCAAAACACAGGAGCCGGGCAAACCCAACATTTGACCAAAGATAATGATTCGGAGCTGATGCATATAAGGCCAAACTCGCGACGCCGAACACTCCCTAAGGTATTCGGTCTTTATGGTATAAACCGGGCCTAAATAGTGCCCTTTGTAAGAAGCCCCTTGTGTCCAGGTACGTGCATTGTTCTGACGTGGCCACATGCCAAGACGTCAGCATCCTTCTCAATTGTGCTAAGAATTCGGTGGATGTGTATCAACAAGAGACAGTAAAAAAGGTTTACACAGGGTCTTAATCTAAAAAGAATCCTTGGAACGGGTCCCTGCTGCACGTCTGCGCCTGTGTCTCCGTTGTGCTGTATCCTGGACGGGTGTAGCACGATGGTCATCTGTAAAAGAGAGGATTTTAGGTGAAAAAGTTGTCGGGCAAAGAGATAGTTTTTAAAGAAGCCATGTATAATTCAAGATGAGTAAAAATTGCCACTTGTCTGCGTGCATTGAGCCCCTTGTAATTGTAATAGGGGTGTGACCGGTATGAATTACATATAGCTGCGCCGGACTCGTCTAACCGTGTCTGTGGTCTTTACGACCTGTTAAATGCTTTAGTTGGTGAAGCCGTTTTTAGTGTGTGGCTGCCAAGGCAGCCGCACTCTCTTCGGCGCGCAAAGATCGCTTAATACTTCCGTTCACTGTAATGATGCTGCGTAGACCGGGCATCTTGAGCGCCAGGGAAGCGTAATATGGTATTGCATTAAAGCGAGCAAAAGCTTCACGTCCAAGTAGTTCTTGATAGCCACTTTGGAACGGAGCGATGTGGAAGGTTAAATGTTTGCTACGGAAGTTATCGGGGAAGCCGAATATAACCTTTAGTAGCAGGGAGCCCGTGCAATGAGCCCCTGGGCCTGGCATTACTCCTTTAAAGGTAGTATTGCTATGGCAAATTTTCGCTGGGTCTATCCCCATTTCGCGGATTGTATCCTGGTATATCAGGTTTAGATTGCTGCCACCGTCCATCAGGACTCATGTGAAGTGGTATCCGTCAATTTTTGGGTCTAATACCAGGGCAGCCCATCCTGCACGCTGGATACTTGCTGAGTAATCGCGATGGTCGAAAGTGATCGGTTGAGACGACCAGTGGCAGGACTCCGCGGTGATAGGCCCTTGGGCATATTTTTCTGGGAGTGCCGTTTTGTTTCTTCCCTTGATCACGTGTAACATGTTTACTATTTTGACTTCTGGTGGAAATTTCTTTTGTTCCCCAGTGTCTTGCTTGAGAGGCTCATCCTCGTCTTCGCTTGGTGTATCCTCCCCCTTGTGTACGGCGTTGAGCTTGCCGGACTGCTTGAAGACCCAACATTCTCTGTGGGTATGATTAGCGGGTTTACCAGGGGTGCTATGGATCTGACATATTTGGTCCAGAATTTTGTTTAGGCTGGACAGTTCGTCTCTGGCGCCTTTAGAGGGCGGCTTTTGCTGACCTGGCCGAGAGCTTTTGAATTCAGCGTTTGCTACCGTGCTCTTCGTGTTGTCTTCTTTATTCCGACGTTTGTTATTGCTGTTGCACCGTGATTTCCCATTTCCATCTCTAACTCCGGATGTACTGGGGTCGCTGGTGCTGCATCTGGCTAGCCAGCTATCCTCACCCGCGCAAAAGCGGGTCATGAGGCTTGTTAATGCTGCCATTGTTCTCAGCTTTTCTTGGCCGAGGTGTCTGGCAAGCCATTCGTCACGGACGCTATGCTTAAAAGCTGCCAAGGCTTCGGCGTCAGGACAGTCAACAATTTGGTTCTTTTTAGTAAGAAACCTGTTCCAAAGCTTTCGGGCTGACTCTCCGGGCTGTTGAGTTATATGACTCAAATCATCCGCGTCCGAGGTCGGACATAAGTCCCTTGAAAATTTGCCCAAAAGGCGTCTTCGAGCTCTTCCCAACTTCCAATGGAGCTTTCGGGGAGGCTCTTAAGCCAGTGCCGAGCTGGCCCTTTGAGTTTGAGGGGTAAATACTTAATGGCGTGGAGATCATCTCCCCGAGCCATGTGGATATGGAGGATATAGTCCTCAATCCAGACCCCAGGGTCTGTTGTTCCATCGTATGCCTCTATGTTTACGGGTTTGAATCCCTCTGGAAATTAATGGTCCAGCACCTCATCGGTGAAACATAGGGGGTGTGCGGCACCCCTATATCTGGGTGTACCACGTTGTTCGGATGTTTGTCGTGTTGCATCGTATGCTGGAGCACGCTTGCGTGGTCCATAGATGGATCTGGTTTCGCCCTCCTTTTGATGCGAGCCCTCGCGTAGACCGCGTATTGGCTTATGTGCGGCGTTGCTTGTCGCTTTATGTTGGCCGTGAGGTCGTCTATCCGGCCAGATGGCTATTTTAATTTTTGGTTGTGGGGGGTCTGAGGCCTCCTCATCGAATTCAGGTAGCAACTTCCGCTTTGGGTAGCTCTTGGTGGGGCGATTGCCGCCGTACTTTGCTGGTGTGTTGAGTACTTTACTCCATCTGATTTGGAGTGTGTCTTGCGCAGCCTTGAGCCTTTGCTTCTACTTTTTCAGACTCCTCGCGGTGGCAACAAGCCTTTGGCGGGCATTCTGCTGCTCCGGGTGCTTGTCCGGCGTTATGTCGTCCGGACTATCATCTTTGACAGAATTGGTTTGTTCGGTTTGATTCTCCGTATTGCCGTGGTCCGGCGGTGGTTCGCCCTGCTCCAACACTGGGTCTGTATGATCGTTATTTCTGCCGAGGCGGGATTTGGGGCGGCGCTTGCGCCGCCGCTTTGACTGCTTCTCGAGGGAACAAGCCTTTGTTGCGTCCTTCCGTTCCTCGTCGTTGTCTTCTTTTGGTGTGTCCACCATGTATACGTCATATGAGGAGGTGGACGTCCAGCGCCCTGTGGGCGGTGGTTCCTCTTCGCCTCCCGCATCGTCGTCCATACCGTCGATGTATTCAGAGTCGAAGTCGAGCATGTCGGTTGAGTCATCGACCGTGGCTATTAAGTGGGTGGTGGGTGGGCGTCGAATTTCTTTGTCGTCCGCATCCCAATCCCGTTGGCCATAATCCGGCTAGGGCTCTCCTGACAAAGAGAGAGACCTTAGTGAATTCAGAATGTCGCCGAAGGGCGAGTGCTGAAAGATATCCGCGATGGTGAATTCCATGATCGGCGCCCAATCGGATTCGATTGGCAGGGGCGCGGGCGGTTCGGAGTCAGAAAAAGAGTCCGGCACCTTGGGGTCATGGGCTGCGCAGAGGATTAGGCTGGTGTTCGGCTCGATCACCGTTGAGACTGCAGCCCCTGAGGAGGTGTCTAACCACCCGTTCTCGATTGGCGCAGTTGGCTCTGAGCTAAGGGTCGGAGCTGATGCGGGCACGGCCTCTGGGGTACTGTTCGGCGGCAGAGCTAGGTCATACCCATCATGACAGTGCGGCGCGCCCGGCTGTGTCTCGAATCCGTCGAAGATCAAGTCTCCGCGGATGTCGGCCGTGTAGTTCAAACTTCCAAATCTGACCTGACGGTCAGGGGCGTAGCTTTCAATCTGCTCCAGATGGCCAAGCGAATTAGCCCGCAGTGCAAAGCCGCCGAATACGAAGATCTGTCCGGGGAGAAAAGTCTCACCTGGACCGCATCGCTATCGATGATAGTAGGAGCCATCAAGCCTAACGGCGACGACACAGAGGAACTCTCAATGAAAGCACCAATGTCGGTGTCAAAACCGGCGGATCTCGGGTAGGGGGTCCCAAACTATGCGTCTAGGCCGGATGGTAACAGGAGGCAGGGGACACAATGTTTTACCCAGGTTCGGACCCTCTTGATGGAGGTAAAACCCTACGTCCTGCTTCATTAATATTGATGATATGGGTAGTACAAGAGTAGATCTACCACGAGATCGGAGAGGCTAAACCCTAGAAGTTAGCCTATGGTATGATTGTATGTTGTGGTTGTTGTCCTACGGACTAAAACCCTTCGGTTTATATAGACACCGGAGAGGGTTAGGGTTACACAAGGTCGGTTACAAAGGAGGAGATATTGTCGGTGTACAGAAAGAGGGGTACACTTTTTTGTACCCCTATAACTGTGCACGGGCAGTTTGAGCCACGGGCGCCACCACACCAAGCAAGGCAAGGGAGGTGAGCCAGGGAAAGACCGAAGCTCAAGGGAACTAGGACGACGCCAAGGCCAAGACCACGAAGAGCAAAAGGGACGAAGCGGACTCCCCCGGCAAGATCCTTGCCGGGAGATAGCTTTGGCAACCCCGGCAAGACCCTTGCCGCGGCAACTCGCCCCACGCCTACGGAGCAAATCACCCTTGAGTCCACTACCCCCATGGGGCAAGGATTCGGGAGACATCCCCGTGGTGGCATGCAGATCTTTGTGAAGACATTCAAGATCAGATACGTACAATAGAAGATGACGACTATCGGTGTCAAAACCGGCGGATCTCGGGTAGGGGGTCCCGAACTGTGCGTCTAGGCCGGATGGTAACAGGAGGCAAGGGACATGAAATTTTACCCAGGTTCGGGCCCTCTCGATGGAGGTAAAACCCTACGTCCTGCTTGATTAATATCGATAATATGGGTAGTACAAGAGTAGATCTACCACGAGATCAGAGAGGCTAAACCCTAGAAGCTAGCCTATGGTATGATTGTTGTTCTGTATGTTGTCCTATGGACTAAAACCCTCCGGTTTATATAGACACTGGAGAGGGTTAGGGTTACACAAAGTCGGTTACAATGGTATTAGATCTACATATCCGTATCGCCAAGCTTGCCTTCCACGCCAAGGAAAGTCCCTTCCGGACACGGGACGAAGTCTTCAATCTTGTATCTCTATAGTCCAGGAGTCCGGCTGAAGGTATAGTCTGGCTATCCAAACACCCCCTAATCCAGGACTCCCTCAGTAGCCCCTGAACCAGGCTTCAATGACGACGAGTCCGGCGCGCAGATTTTCTTCGGCATTGCAAGGCGGGTTCCTCCTCCAAGTACTTCATAGAAGATCTTGAACACAAAGATAGTGTCCGGCTCTGCACAATAGTTTCCACATATTGCCATAGAGAGAATAATGTTTACACAAATCTAATCTGCTGACGTATTCCGTAGTGTGACACACCACAGCCAAGCCTTCATCCGAGTCGTTTCATTATCCCACCTCAGCGCATCATGCGAGGCGGTTTCCTTGGCACGTCTTGTTAAAGCAGAGATCGTGTCCCCTTATTCCGGGATTCTCATCAATACGGGCGTGGGTAACCCAACCGCGCCATTGATTACGGCGCTTGGAGATAAGCGAGTTTTACCAGGCTGGTGGGGACACGTAGTTGCGTCCACCCATATAAGAGGATAAGGATCCACCTTTTCACCTACGCCTTCTTCCTCCCTTGCTTATCCATTCTCGCGCACTCAAGCTCCAGCGCCCAAGTCCGCACTCCCCACCTCAACCTTCTCCAGCCATGTCCGGAGCGGGAGGCAAGTGGATGGTCTCCTCCGTCACGGAGGGACACATCAAAAAACTGAGGAAGGTCGGATACTTGTCTAATGACATCACGTACCGGCTTCCCGAAAAGGGGCAGCTCATCCCCACCCCTAGGCCCCATGAGAGGGTGGTGTTCCTCCCCCATTTCCTTCACGGACTGGGCTTCCCTCTTCACCCTTTTGTCCGGGGGCTCATGTTCTACTACGGCCTGGATTTCCACGATCTGGCCCCGAACTTTGTCCTCAACATCTCGGCGTTTATCATCGTGTGCGAGGCTTTCCTCCGCATCCTCCCCCACTTCGGCCTATGGCTCAAGACTTTCAATGTCAAGCCGAAGGTGGTGCGCGGCAACCAGGCGGAGTGCGGAGGCGCCATGTGGGCAAGATGCCCAACGTCTTATGGCTCGAGGGCTCCTTTGTGGAGACCCTGAAGGGGTGGCAATCGGGGTGGTTTTACATCACCGAGCCGCGCGACCCCGAATGGGTCGCAGCCCCCGAGTTTCGATCCGGACCCCTACGCGGCTCACCTCCTGGAAGGAGACGGGCCTGTCGTGGGGTAAAAAAGGAGAGCTGACCGGACTCCAAACATGCGTCCAAACCCTGCTGGACAAGAAGCTCAAACTTTTCAACGTAGTCCAGGTTATGCTCATCCGCCTGATCCTCCCGTGTCAACAACGGGCTTTCAACCTATGGGAGTTCGACCCGGCGCGACACCGAACTCTGAGCAGGCTCTTCGACATGACGTACGAAGATGCCTGGAAGGTGCTTTTGAAGGGCGCCGAGGCCCCCGCATCCGCTACCGAGGATCGCGGATTCAGTACACAGCGTCACGCTCATGCGGTAAGCTGTTTTTTCCTTTTACAGGGTATCAGTTTTTCATAGTTTGACTCCATGCGGGATCTAAGCTCCCTTACCTTTGACAGGATTGGCAGGAGACGTCCGAACAGATCAACTGTCCGGCTCCTTTGCCCGAAGGCCCAGCGGACGCTCGCTTGGCGAAGCTGCTGGTTCCGGCACCCTATGTGGTGCCGGAGAAGAAGGTCGCGAAAAAGGCCACGGGGACTCGAAAGAGTGCCCGATGCCAGGAGGTGTCGGATCCATCATCCGACGGTTCCGAGGCGCATTCCTCCCGTGAAGACGAGGAGGAAGAAGAAGAGACCTCTCCCCCTCCAGCGGGAGGAGAGAAGAAAAGGAAGGCTGCCCCAGCTGGGGAGGCCGAAGGGTCCAAGAAGGGGAAAACCCTTCCTCCGGACTACTCCACCGACGCCGACGACGGCAGAGAGGAGTGGCCGCCCAGGGCCAAGCCCCTGGCTAAATCGTAAGTATCTGGATGCCAGAGTAATTCATAGTATTCGTTTATTGCACATCTTTCCCTTATGTCGAATATGTTTATGCAGCCCACCCAAAGACCGTCTCGACGCGTCGTCGAGCGGCTCACTGGACTCGTCGGATGTGAACTCGCTTCCGACGGCTTCCCCCCCGCCCTACGGACGACACCGAAGTGTTGTCCCAATAGGTTCCAAGCCGACAGGAGGTGGTCCTGGAGGCGCCGCAAGGCGACCTCCCGGACTCCAGGAGTAGAGGGGATGAAACCCCCCAGGGTTCCAAGTCTGGCTCTAGGCCGGACACCGCTCCGGAACCTTCAAAGGTTCCAGAGTCCGGCGGGGGACCTCCTTCCAAGAGGAGCAAGCCCACCGTGCCAATGACTCCCGTCCAACCGGAGGCGCCGGACAATCTGTTGGAGGCGCTCCAAGGCGCCTCCATCGACGAGGAGCACCGCACCATTATGAGTGTGGTGGTCCAGAAGGTTCAGTCCACCAAGAGCGGACTGACTGAAGCTTGTACTAGCCTTTTAACAGGCTTTGAGGTAAGTAAAAAATGTGTAAATAATATTACCGCATAGACAGTAGCCCCTGATGCTCTGTTTGGCGTTCGGGAAGAAAACTCGAATAGAGGATCAAATAAAATTCGCAGGAGTCTAACAAAAAGGAGTCAATATGCGTATGCAGGCTTCTCTACTTGCGTCCACCGCACTGACTGCGGAAGTGGACACGCTAAAGCAGAACCTCGAGCGGTCCGAGCAAGAGCTCGGGCGTGCCAAGAAGCAGCTCGAGGACAATGAAGGTAAGAAATACCTTGTTTAAATATATATAAAAAGGTGCAATTGCAAAAAATGACAGGATTATCGTGGCTATTGTAGGGGCCACGTCTGAGGCAGTGACCCTTAAGCAAGCGCTGGTCGAGGCCGAGAAGAGGGCGGCCAAGGAGTGCACCGAGCGGGAGAAGTACGAGGCCCAGGTTGGCAAGGTGTAGCAAGAGCTCCAGGTTCTCATGAAAAAACATGAGAGTTTGGAGCTTGACTCAAAGACGCGAGCGTCCGAGCTCGCGGCGGCTATTGAAAATGCCAAGTCTGCCAAGGCCGAATCCCAGAAGACCCTCCAGGAGTTGGATGAGGTGAAGAAGATAGCGGCGGGTATGGCATTATTTATGCAAAGCAAACACATAAACGTGAGTTACTTGTTACTTACCCGAATCCGGAGCTCTCCAGGAGCGTTCGCAGATCTTCCCCGGAGTGTGTCCGATGCCGCCGCATTCTATCGAGCCGAGGAGGGCAGCTCGACAGAGAAGGTGTTCTGGTCTCAGTATGCTGAGGCCGGACACCCCGTGCCCCTGAGCGACCAGCTGAAGCAACTGGTCGAGCTCCACAAGGCGGCCGAACAGGCCATGAAGGGCCTTGTAGTTCGGCTGTGGCCTGGAGAGGCTCTACCTGGGAGCTATTTCGGGCTGGTGCGGCGGCTGGTGGAGGCCTGTCCAAGGCTCGAAGTCATCAAGCGCTCCGTTTGCATTGAAGGTGCCCGTAGGGCCCTTGCCCGTGCTAAGGTGCACTGGGGCAAGCTGGATGCTGAGAAGCTTGTGAAGGACGGGCCACCGCCAGGGAAAGAGCATCGCAAGCCCGAGAATTATTATAAGGATGTTCTGAAGGGTGCCTGCCTTGTGGCGGATGAATGTTCTAGGGATGTAATTTTTGAGTGAAACTTGCTCGTTTTGTCTTGTGCGCTGAAAACTTTGTTCATATGCGCCAAGCAATGCTGTTGGAATTTAAAATATTACCTTCTGTGCAGCTATTTATCAATTCTGAGAGATGGCGAGTTGTCGGCTTCTGCCCCCGTGCCGCTAGTGCTGGGGTGTTCGGGGATAAACTTGAGCGCTCTTTTTCCCATGTTTGGGTCCTTTGAGGGAGGCGCTCAGCCCAACGAACAAGGCAATCGGACTATATTGAGCCATAGAATTCTATAATTTTAAATTTCGGCGAAGCCCCTAGTATTCGGAAGACCGAGTTCGGGGCGCTATCCACGCCTTGGCCGGACAGAGCCGACTCCTCGCTCTAAGCGGCATAAGTCTTTAGGGACTCAAAAAACCTCTCGAACAGCGACCAGCTCTCGCTTCATCATGACCGCCAGTTTTAGCTTTCTCCACTGTGGTGCTCGACCCAGCTCATCTGGGGCACAATCGCAGTGGTTCTCCTAGTGCTACCTTAGCCGATATAGCGGAACGTAAGGCACCAAAACATAGGAGCCGGGCAAACCCAACTATTGACCCAAGACATGATTCGGAGCCGATGCATATAATGTTATAAGTTCGGGGTGCCACACTTGTTAAAGTGTTCGGACTTCTCACACCATGTTGAGGGGTACTGAAGCCCCTGGCGTATTTCGGCCGTACCAAAGTGTACGGTTGCAACATGTCGTTAAGGAACATATATAAAAAAGTAATGCAAAAATAGACAAAAGCTGTGCATTGTTTATTAAAGAGGGCTGCGATCAAAGCAGAACGATACAAATAAAGCGATAAGCAAAAGGTTGGACTATTTAACATGTCCGTTCCAGGGGCAAGCTGCGGAATAGTATGCGAAACAGGCATACTGCTCGTGATAGAGACCACCTGGGAGTTCCGTAATGCGGCGTGGCTTGTCTGGTTCCCTGGTTCTTGCATCGTTTGTGCGGCAATTGAACTGCCGAACAGGCCTTCCGAAGAATGGAGTCCTGAAAGTAAGAGAAAATTAAAAAATCGGCAGCCCCTGGTGCGGTTTAAGCCGTGCTTCGGGCGTGCCGTGATGGTGCCCCTCCCCCTGTACCCATGGTATTTCTAGAGTGTAGTTATGTATGCGAAGCACTGGCGTTGCCTTTTTGCTAGGGCTGGGGTTGGGGCCACATTGCTACGCCTGCTCGGATCGTGCCAGGCAGTCTTGTTGTAGGTTACTCCGGGCGCGCTTGACGGTGTCCGGTCGTTTAGTGGCCGGACTGGAGAACTGCCTGGAGAGGCTGCTTTGTACTTCTGCTGCAAGGGCCGCCGTGTGCTCCTCCGTTCGGAGGTAGCGTTCGGTGTTTCCATTGACCGTAATTACTCCTCGAGGGCCTGGCATCTTGAGCTTAAGGTATGCGTAGTGTGGTACCGCATTGAACTTGGCAAATGCGGTTCGCCCGAGCAGTGCGTGATAGCCACTGCGGAAAGGGACTATGTCGAAGATTAACTCCTCGCTTCGGAAATTATCCGGAGATCCGAAGACCACTTCAAGTGTGACTGAGCCTGTACAGTTGGCCTCTACAACTGGTATTACGCCTTTAAAGGTCGTTTTGGTGGGCTTAATCCTCGAGGGATCTATGCCCATTTTCCGCACTGTATCCTGGTAAAGCAGGTTCAGGCTGCTGCCGCCGTCCATAAGGACTCTAGTGAGATGAAATCCGTCAATAATTGGGTCTAGAACCAATGCGGCGAATCGCCATGACGGATGCTACTGGGGTGGTCCCTTCGATCAAAGGTGATCGGGCAGGAGGACCATGGGTTGAACTTTGGGGCGACTGGCTCTACCGCGTATACATCCCTTAACGTGCGCTTCCGCCCCCTCTTGGGTACATGGGTTACGTATATCATGTTCACCGTCCGCACTTGTGGGGGAAAACCCTTCTGTCCACTGTTGTTCGGCGGCCGGGGCTCTTCGTCGTCATCGCTATGCAGCCCCTTGTCTTCGTTTTCGGCATTTAACTTGCCTGCCTGCTTGAACACCCAACAATCCCTGTTGGTGTGATTGGCCGGCTTTCGGGGGTGCCATGTATCTGGCACAAGCGGTCGAGTATTCGGTCCAAACTGGACGGGCCCCTAGGATTCCTTTTGAATGGCTTTTTCCGCTGACCGGATTTAGAGCCTCTGAATCCGGCATTAACTGCCGTATCCTCAGCATTGTCGCCGTTAATGCGGCGCTTCTGCTTGTTGCGACGCGACCTGCCACTACTGTCCCTGGTATCCGAATTACCAGGGTTCTTGGTCATATTGTTGCTACAAGCAAGCCAGCTGTCTTCTCCCGCGCAAAAGCGGGTCATGAGTGTCGTGAGTGCTGCCATAGACTTTGGCTTTTCCTGTCCAAGGTGCCGGGCAAGCCACTCGTCACGGATATTGTGCTTAAAGGCTGCTAGGGCCTCAGCGTCCGGACAGTCGACTATTTGATTTTTCTTTGTTAGGAACCGTGTCCAGAATTGACTGGCCGATTCCTCTGGCTGCTGAATTACATGACTTAGGTCATCGGCGTCTAGGGGTCGCACATAAGTGCCCTGGAAATTGTCGAGGAATGCGGCTTCCAGGTCCTCCCAACAACTGATTGATCCTGCTGGCAAGCTGTTAAGCCAATGCCGAGCTAGTCC